>NC_068384.1:7974558-8119558 GCF_023724105.1 Carassius gibelio
ATGAAAATATCTTGGGCTTGAGAAAAACATTCCTTATTCCATGCATTTAACCAAAAATCCTTTGAAAGAAAACATACAAAAATATATATATATTTTTTATTAATATTTATAATTTTTTCATTTTTATTTTAGTTTTTTTTTTTATGTCTATAGTTTTTTTTTAAATATATCTTACGTTGTAGAATAAAACATGAAAACATCTTAAGCTTGTGTTTAATAAACCTTATTTCAGACATTTAGTAAAAAAAATAAATAAATACTATTTTAAATTAGTTTAAATTTTAAATTGTTTTCAATTAAATTTTATTTCAAGTTCAAGTAATTTTTTTGGTTTTTGTAATTTATTTATTTTAGTTTTATAAATATATATATATATATATATATATATATATATATATATATATATATATATATATATATAAAATATTATTATTATTATTATTATTTTTTTTTTTTTTTTTTTTTTTAAGCTAAGGTTTATTTTATACCAAATAATTTTTTATATAGATTACATTTTTACATTTAAATTTAAGTTTTTCATTTTAGTTAATTAATTTTTTTTTTCAAGTAACACCTTTTTTATGATTTTAGTTTTAGCAAACAACAATGATTCCAACAGTCCCTCATGAACAAAGTAATTTATTCTCGTATGAGAAGCTGTTTTATGCGTCATGATCGGGAAGAAAAGATGATTGCAAATTCTGTTTCATGCCAACATCAAAAAAATCAATATTTGTTAATTCAATACTTCCCCCCTAAGATCCTGTTTCAGCAGGAAATGCATTATGATTATGTGGTTTGAGATGAAGATCTGTGTCTACCTCACTCTGTGCTTTAGTGCAGGGCACAGGAAGACACGCCCTCTTCACCCTAAGCTCCGCCTCCTGGGCAGTGTGGGCGTCGCCAGCCACAGCCTGATCTCGTGGAGAGGAATCAGCTGAAACACGCCAAAGATACTCCTGAGACACGTCCTGCGCCAGAGGAGGCTCTTCCCAAACAACTACAACACACACACACACACACACACACACACACTTCAGAAACTGTCTGTTGTCATAGCAACTACTGCTTCCTGCTACACAGAAGATGCATATAAAGATGAGCATGACTTCAGACACAAACACTACTGCTCAAAAGTTTAGGGTCTGAAAGATTATTATGTTTAAGATATTGTTGATTCAATGGATATATTAAGGATATATTAATCTGATCAAAAGTTTCAGTAAAGGCATTGTTACAATGTTACAAAAGCTTTAATAATAATAATAAATGCAGTTTTTTTGAACTTTCTATTTATCTGTGAATCCTGAAAAATAAACTGCATCACAGTTTCCACAAAAATATTGTGCGGTACAACTGTGTTCAACACTGATAATAATCAGAGATGTGTCTTGAGCAGTAAATCATCATATTATTCTGATTTCTGAAGATCATGTGACACTGAAGACTGGAGGAATGATGCTGAAAATACAGCGGAGCATCACAGAAATACATTACACTTTAACACAGATTCACACAGAAAACAGCTATTCTGAATACTAATAATATTTCACAATTTTACAGTATTTTTGATCAAATAAATGCAGAAGAGTGTATATTTCTGCTGGTCACCTGTGTCCTGAGGCGTCTCCACAGAGGGGCTCTCCTGTGACAGCGTGGTCCAGCTGGAGTCCTCTTCCTCTTCCTCCTCGTCCTCCTCCTGTTTCTCGGGTCTCAGCGAGGGTTCGGGCGACTCCTCCGTCTCGTCTCGTCTCAGCTTCAGACGTAACGGACTCATCTGCAGTCGCGCTCTTCCCAGAGAACCGCTGCTTTCCGCCGTCCCATCTCTGACGTGACTCACGCGCTCGTTGTTGGGCCGGACGTCCAGCTGGTGAACATCCAGCGTCTCTCCAGGACTCTCCTCGTCCTCCTCCTCTTCCTCGCTGGCCAGCAGGAGCAGGTGGTTCTGGGGGAGGGTGAGGTGCGCCTCCACGTGGTTCTCTTTAGCCCACGTCTGCGCCTCTAGTTTGGGCAGGAGGTGCTTCTCCTCGGGCTGCGTGTCTTTATCTGGGCTGCTCGGGGCGTCTTCTTCTCGATGGTACTCTAGAAAGCTCTTGGTCCTCCTCCTGATGGTGGGGTTCTTCTGGTTGTCCTTCCCCTCCAGCCAATCACAGCTGCTCCTCACCAGGTTCCTGTCGTTCTTGTTGAGGTCCAGCTGCTCCTCCTTGAGCTGAAGGTTCGTGCCGTTTTTGGCCAGTTTGGGATTGGAGGCGGAGAAGGAGAGCGAGGAGCAGTAGAGAGAAGAAGAGGAGGCGGATTTCGTCGGGGCGGGTCTACAGCCAAAGGAGGAGTGGCTTTGGTTTAAAGAGGCGGGGTATTGGCGCAAACCTGTCGCGTTTTGGATATTTGTGAGCACATATTTCTGACGACTTTTCGAGCCTTGTGTTTCCTTGGAAACGGTGACCACGCCCTCCTTTATGGTGTCGCAGCTCAGCTGCTGGTTGTGGGAGGAGTGTAAGTTGAGAAAGGTGGGCGGAGTCATCAGCGAGCCTCCGTGATTGGTTGATTCTATGGTCGATGCACTGCGTCGGAGTCGCGGCTTCTGCAGTGACATCATCGCAAATGATTAATCGGCTGCAAAGAGAAAGAGAACGACGGTTCATTACCTTCACTAACTCGGATTGGATCTTAAGATATTTATCAAAGGAAAATGCACACAACTATAATCACATCTTAGAGTTTTCTCATATTAAAGAATCTAACAAATGAGATCTTGTTGATATCTCAATCGTTTCTCCCAGACAGAATGATTTGTACTCTTCTCCTGTTCCTCACAAGTTTCTCAGAAAGATTTCCACAAGCTCAGTAATGATCTCAATCTTTTCTTAGATGTGTTTTCTTTTGTATTTTTAATTATCACTAAAGTAAAGTCAAAGTCACCTTTATTTATATAGCGTTTTAAACAAAATACATTGCGTCAAAGCACTGAACAACATTCATTATGAAAACAGTGTCAATAATGCAAAATGATAAAGGCAGTTCATCGTTGAATTCAGTGATGTCATCTCTGTTAGGTTTAAATAGTGTCTGTGCGATCATTTGCAATCAAGTCAACATTTTTTATATCGACTTCCAGTATTGGGGGAAATGCATAACACATATTTATTTATGTATTTAATCCCATTTTATTGCTGCTGACTTTCGACGATCCAATTCGTCCACACTGATGAGCAAACATGACTTTAGATAAACAAGCAGGCCACGTCAGATGAGAAAAAGTCACGAAAAAGCAACGTAACGCATTACTTTCCATAAAAAGTAACTAAGTAACACAATTAGTTACTTTTTAGGGAGTAATGCAATATTATAATGCATTACTTTTAAAAGTAACTTTCCTAAACACTGTTGACTTGCTTGATTTTTATAATTTGTTTAATATATTATTGGATATAATTTATCGAATTGTGTTGCTCTAATTGTTTTTATGAGCTGCTGACTGGATTGACATAGAATTTAGAATTTATTTAAAGAATGAATAAATCTACGTCTATATTTGTGTCTGTTGCCACAGTCATCTATTTAAGACTTTGCACGAAACACAACTGAGAATGAGAATGAGTGATAACATTTGTTCTGTTAATTAGCTGAGTTTCACTGTGTTTGTGACTCTTAGACCCGATCACCTTTACATGAACTGCACAGTCAGCTCAGCGTCTCATGTTAAACTCCAACAAACAGGTCCAGTCCACACACACACACACACACACACACACAAACAACGGCTGTGAGGGACTGGGCTGGATATTGTGTTTGCTGCAGATTACCACTGAAGATAATACAGCATTATTCAGCACAACAGCCCGCATGCAACACACACACATACACACACACACACACTTGTGTGACAGTCTTCACATGCAAGGCTGTTTTTCTGTGCATCAGCCAAATTATGTTTTGACTGAATGCAACACTGATACTGTATTAAGAATTATATTATTGTGCTCATTAAGATTTACGTAAATATAGTTATTGAAGAAGGCAACTGGATATTAAGTGTATGTTTACAGAAAATCACAAAGATTAAGCAGTTTTAACTCTATTTTACACTTGGAGAAAATGCAGTTTACAACAGTATAGTACAGTAAAGTATTGCATAATATTGTAAAACACTTTTTGGAAAATAATTTATGCAAACACTTATTTTAATCCTATATGCAACCAAATGTGAAATAAAATACAACAGAAAAAAATAAGACTTTACTATAGTTTTTGCATATTCTTATAACTGATTTTAATCATTTATGCAATAAGATTTAAAATGAGATACCAGCAGAAATGCAAGATTCGGTAGTTTCACTGTGTATTATAAGACACTTGGGAAATAATTTATGCAAAAACCTGATTATAATCTTACAAGCAATAAAATCTGAAACAGGACAAAACAAAACAAATTTAAAGTATTGCAATAGTTGCATATTGTAAATGATTACAATCCTATGCAATAAGATTCGAAATAAGATATAGCAAAAATGCAAGACGCAATGACTAATATATAATGGACAGCAGAAAAAGACAATAATTCTTACTCTTTGTTTATAATGCTATATGCACTATAACTGCAAATGCAACATTGCAAACAACACAAATATGTAAGTGTTTAAAATAAAAGTGATTATTTCCCCAAAGTTTGATGAAATACAGCCATGACATCAGGATGCATAGAAGTTGTTTTTCCTCCTGATCATGACAGATCGCTTCAGATCGGTCAAATACACTCGTGTGAAGAATGACGCACATCTGAACTTAAAAAACAGTCTGCAACAAATGCCCCTGATCATCATCATCCTCATCATCTGACACGATTACACACACACGCATGAATTCCTGCATGGCATTGTTGTGACAGCAAGAAGGGTCACGTCACTGTCTCGTAACGCGCATCCTGGGCATGATGAACTCAATTCATTCATCAGTTCTATAAAGTTGCTGCATCGAAGACGCATCAGATCAATAGGAATAATCAATAATCAGCGCGCGTGTTTAGTTTGTGTGTGTGTTTGAAAGCATGACGTCATGCGCTCAGGGACGGTCACTTACCAGCACCGGCAGTCGCGAGCGTCTCGGCTGTTCTCTCGCCTGAAGATGCTGAAGCGGTGACGCCCGGTTTTAAAGTCCAGACTCCCGCAATCTGAGACCTCTCCGCACCGCCCGCGCCGCTCACAGAATGCGCGCCTCTCCGCGCATGCGCCCAGTGCTGCTGTCTCCGTGGTATGGCAAGCTAAAGTATTCATAAACGCCTGGTTTTCAGTGACTTCAGAGCCCATGTTAACGCCTGTTTCACACATACTCCGTATGCAGTGCGTATGCGTTAGGTATTTTTTTCACACCCATAACCAGTGTTGTGCTTGAACGCGTACATTGAATGATAGTTCATGAACTCGTTCATATTTTGGCCGAACGTGAACTGAACGTGCTGTATTACTGCCTGATGAACGTTACTGTCTACTCGTTCATTCTGGTGTCTGTAAATGGCACACTCTCTCAGGTTAACTTCGTTCAATAGGGTGCCAGATTTCTATAGAGCCTTCCAGGCGAAAACCCGGCTAAAACATCGTAAACGGGTCTTAATATGTAGCGGAAAAACACCAAATCTGGCAACACCAGCCACCAGTGTCGCACCCGGTCGCACCACCGTCTGCCGTATGCGTGACGCGTCATAAAAAAAAACAAAAAAAAAACATGGAGGCGACAGCAGCACGTAGCAAGAAGGCGTTAGATCATTTAAAATAATTTTATGATATTTATGACAAGGTCGGTGAGAATGGGAGACAAAGCATTAAAGCAACAATGGGGAAATTCTGTCCCCTCAATGCTAATGCATTCAGAATATGTGTGTTACCCAAATAAAATTGACAAACAGTAAGTCTTTGAGAAGGGGTTTATCAAGCTAGGTGGTGCATTAGAAAAGGGGGTCATCTCCTGTTTCCAAAATGCATCACAAAGTGCTTGAAAAAGCTGTAAACTAATTACAAGGTGCAAACAATCTTACGCCTGTTTCACACCAATTTTTAAGTTTTTTTCAAGTTTGTAAGTGTCAAGGTACAGAAACCAAATAATTAAATGTAAAATAGCACTGGATAGTCTTCAATGTAAAAATGAAATATACAATCAAACCTACATTTATTCAGACACCTTCAACATTTTCACATTATTACAGTTTTGCTATAATCAAAAATTAAATCTGGTGTCTGAATATTACAAAGTAATTCATTCAAGAGCAGTGAGTGATTTTCTTTCATTTTCTTGGATTAAAATTACAGCAGCCAGTAGCTAAATTAGGCGCGGTCCCTTTAAGAGACGATGAACGCATCTAATATAATACACATCCCATTTTTTTCCTCAACTGCTTACTTTCACTTAAGAAATAACTGACAGTTTTTTTCGAGCATGTGGATATTTTGTATGTATTTGTCGGCACAAGAGCAAAAATAAGCAAATTCGATGTTCAACTGTTTTGAGATGCCTTTCTCTTCGCAGAAAAAAGCTCGGTTCAGTGTCGCTGTCCGTGATATGCAGCTCTCTCTCTCTCTCTCCGCACCGAACACGGTGCGCGCTCTGTTCAGCTTTTCTGTGTCTTGTGTTTGGATGCTTTAATGTTTAAATCGACAAGTGGTAAGGCGTAAAAACATGTGAAAAAGATAAGCTTTCGTGACGATGCGTAGCAGTGGCCCGTCAACTGTCCTGAGCATCTTTTTAGGCTGTCCTCAACCAGTCGGTTATATAAAATATCAAGGTGAAAGACATCATAGCTCACCTTGACCCAGCTCCCAACCCAACTTTGAGAATAGATTAACGGCGATATTTTTTTTCATCGCCCGATAAGAGCCCAATAACGGCCCACCACTAATTTAAATGTTTTGGCGGTTGCTTGAGCAGCTTATTATACAAACCTAGAAGTCAAATGCATGAATAATATGTTGTTTATATTTATTGAGTTTAAACTAATGTCTATGATTATGAAAGATTGTTACTGGTCTGTGATAAAGGAGTCACGATGCTTTAATTAATTAATTAATTTATTTGTTTTTTTTTACATGATTTGAAATCTAAATAATGAACAAATGTTGTGTTTGTGGGCTAAACAGTATCAGTAGCGGACTGCAAATGCATCCTGTGTGAAAGCACAATGAGTCTGTGCTGCTTCTGCACCACACACGTGACACACAAAGACTGCAAACGCACTGCAGACGGAGTATGTGTGAAATGGGCATAAGTGTGCATTTTTTAAATGTGAAATCAAACGTCAAGTCGCGCGTTTTGCAGTCAGATCGCACTCTTCTGACGGGTCACTGTGAAATCAGACACCCGACTAGGCATTAATGAATACTTTGGCTTGCCATACTGTGTACGAGTTGAATAACCAATCAGAGCGCAGAGTGCAAGACACGGTATGAATATTAATCAGGTCGTTCTGACATTGCATCAAGCTTCCTAGAGTGTCTAGAAACTTGATTTAATATTCAAGAGGTACATAGAATGATTAGAAGAATGAAGCACACACCCACCTTCTCAAAAACATTTTTTAGTTGTATGGTACTTATAGTATGATATTTGACAAAGACATCTTAAAACACTCTCAAATAACAATAGTAACAATGAAAACCAAAAACCCTCACTAAATGCAAGACTCAGTAACTATAGAACAGTTTCAGTGTTTGCAATTAATGATGTATTTTTTATTTATATATTTTTTTTCACTTGTGTGTAGTAGTTTTAATGTAGCATTCTATGCACGACATGGAATAAAATAAAAGGTTTAAAAAAAAGTTGAGTTTATATTTAAAAATTCTGACTTTTTTCTTTAAATTCCGAGATTATATCTCACAATTCTGATAAGAAAAATTTACATGTCATTCTCTCTTTTTTCCTTCAGCTCAGAATCATGAGTTTATAATCTCGCACTTCTGGCTTTTTTCCTCAGATTGACAAACTCACAATTGTTGGGTTGAATTAAGTTATAGAGTTTGAACTAGGAGATAAACGAGTTATGAGATAAAATAGGTAAATGTTATGCAAAATGTTATTGGTTTAAATAGCATTTTATGCTTTAACTGTAAGGCTTATACAATATGTCCCCATGTGAATATTATATATATTTAAAAATATATATATATTCATTCTGATTCTGACACAACAATAATTTTTAAATTACCCGTTTCCCTCCACTTGTTACCAGTGTTTATAATGTGCAAATTTGAAGTGTAGACTAAGTACAGGTGCATCTCAATAAATTAGAATCTAGAGGAAAAGTTAATTTATATTAGTAATTCAACTCAAATTGTGAAACATGTGTATTAAATAAAGTCAATGCACACAGACTGAAGTAGTTTAAGTATTCAGTTCTTTTAATTGTGATGATTTTGGCTCACATTTAACAAAAACCCACACGTCTCTCTTAACCCGTCTGCGCGTCCTGAAGCGTGTGATCAGCGCAGGTGCTCCGCCAATGAAAATGTCCAGCAAAACATCAGAATAGTCGAACACCGGTAATATATTGGGTGATGTGTGGTGCCAAATGTCCAGCCATTCGTTTCTGGTGAAACTGATTGCAGGAATATAACTAAAGACAGGACAAACTAACAAATACAAATGCAGACATGGTTTTATGTTCATGGGGTGCGATAAGCGATGCAACTCATAAAAAGACAGTGTAAGTCATTATAATCAGTAATTATGTCACGACTGATGCCTCATTTATAATGGGTTTTATTGTTTTTGCCTTGATAAATCTTGATGAATCTGATAGGTAGCAGTATTTGTTAGAACATCGAAACACACCTCATCCCAGTACTGTGAGGGGCGTAACATTTCTGTCACACGCTTGAAGTATTCGGCCAATCACAACACACTGGATAGCTGACCAATCAGTGTACCCCTCGCTTTTCAGAACGATGAGATTTGTAAAAAAATATATATTTCAGAAAGACAGGGCATAGAGGAGAAACATTAATGTAAAGTATGTGTATAATCAGATTTTTGAACCTTTAACCACATAAACACATTTCATCATAATAAATGCATCAAATTATTTTTTTTTTGGCAACATCATATGACCCCTTTAATAAATTTAGTATAGCACTGCAATAAATGCATATTCTTATAAATGACTTTATTAATTTATGCAATAAGATTTGAAATGATATATACCAGCAAAAATGCAAGATTCAGTAACACTTAGAAAAGAATTTGCTAAATCCTACAAACAATAACATTTGGAACAGGATATAACATCAGAATTGCAAGACTCAGTGACTTTACTATAGTATAGTACGCTGTTGCAATAATTACCTGCACTGAATGGCCAAAATACTGTATTTGTGTGTGTGTGTGTGTGTGTGTGTGTGTGTATATATATATATATATATATAAAATAATTCCAAACAGTATTTTGTGTTTTTATTTTAAATACATTTTACGGATTTATGCCCAACTCTGGCAACAGATTTGTACAGTACATCCTGAGCAGCTCGTTGGGAAAAGTTATAAGGATATAACAATGTTTATTTTTCTCAAACATTTCTTTATATATTTCACATAAATCCAGTGTTTAGTTGATCCTGATAAGTCACAGCTGTAAAGTCGACAGCTTTCTTCTTTCGTGAGAGGGTTTGGCGTCACAGAATCTTTGTTTACTACTATTTCTATTGTCATTTTATCATTATTATTATTATTATAACTGTTATTATTATTGATATTACTGTTGCCATCAGCACAAAATATCATCATCATCGCCATCTTTAGCATTATTATTATCATTATTATTATCATTATTATTATTGTTGTTGTTGTTAATTAATATTATACTATTATTGATATTACTATTGCTGTCAATACAAAATATTATCATCGTCGCCATATTTAGTATAACTATTCTTAGTATTATTATTACTGTTATTGTTGTTGCTATTATTATTGATATAAATGTTATTATCATTATTATTATTGATATTACTATTTCTGTCAACACAACTTATTATCAGCACGATCTTTAGAGGTCAATCTCACTTGAACGGGGTCATTCCTACATTTGTAGGCCGCGAGCAGGCTCTGGTATTGGAACAGGAAGTAGACACTCTTTTGAGGAAGGAGGCCATAGAACGTGCTGCAGGGTTCTACAGCCATTACTTCATTGTTCCGGAGAAGGATGGAGGACTCCTGGACTCTTAGAAAAAAAGGTTCATTGGGGTTCTATATAGAACCTTAGGGTTCTTTACTCCACTCCAAAGAACCTTTTATGCTAAAAAGATTCTATAATGACAAGAAAGAACCCTTTTGGCACAAAGGTTCTTTAGGCTATGATTCATTCATATATTACATTATTCTGCAACATTTTGTATTTGTAATTAAATTATTGTTTGTAGTAACTTAATATCACATTTTAATCATGCAGATTTTTGGAGAAAAACTGAAAATGGCACTCTTCATGTGATATTGATTAACTACATAAAATTATATAAATATATACATTTTCTAACCCCCATATCTTGAATTTTGTGATCATTCACATGCATTCATAAATGCATTTGAATACACCGAATAATGCAGTGAAAGAACGCAGTCAAAATGCACACGTGCACTAGTATGACTTCATCATGTAACTTTACATTAGCCTAGATGCATGCACTTTTAAGGAACGATTTGTTTAGTTTTTGAATATACTTGATACTGTTAAAAGGCACATCATTAAAATAAAAAATACGAGTTCACATATCACACCTAAACACGTGTGGAAAACGTAATTGGAACTAGCTACTAAATTAGTTAAAAAAACCTATCCATATACAACTATGATTCGCGAATCCCGAACTGATTCAATGATTCGCGATCCCCAAACTGACTCAAATGATTCGCGATCCCGCTCCGAACACTCGAACTGATTCAAATGATCCGCGATCCCGCTCCGAACTCCCGAACTGACTCAAATGATTCGCGATCCCCAAACTGACTGAAATGATTCGCGATCCCGCTCCGAACTCCCGAACTGACTCAAATGATTCGCGATCCCCAAACTGACTCAAATGATTCGCGATCCCGCTCCGAACACTCGAACTGATTCAAATGATCCGCGATCCCGCTCCGAACTCCCGAACTGACTCAAATGATTCGCGATCCCCAAACTGACTGAAATGATTCGCGATCCCGCTCCGAACACTCAAACTCATAATAATGATTCGCGATCCCCAAACTGACTGCTAAATTGGGCCACTTTTTGGTAAATCGTTTGGGACAAGAAATACAATACCATATTCCATGTGTTTTTATGATTAATAATGACATTATGTAATAAAATATAATTATTTAGGCCCTACAGTTCTTGAAACATCAGACTTTTTTTGCATGAGCAGTTTAAGGTAAAATGGGCCAGCTCTTTCAGATGGGCCGGTCAAACTGCAAAGGGAAATAGTAATTTATCATTCATTTTAATTTTAAAACAACTGCTTATACAGCCACATAACATTTAAACTGCATTAAACAAACAAATTCATGTGTGCCATTAAAAAAAATACATATTGTATATTATTGTCACTTTTTCAAAAAATATGTTCCAATACCAAATTAACAACATTATATCTGATTGATCCCATCAAGACAGATATTATACATATTTTTTATGTGCATGTTTTTTTTTTTTTTATTTGATTTATCATCCATATAATAGTTAAGTTACATTTGGTATGCCAGGCTACTTACCATAAGACCCCCAAACCTTAAATGGCCCATTTTACCTGATATCATCCTATACTGAATACGCCTTACTGCCCAACACTGGACAAACTGACCCAAATGATTCGCGAACCCGCTACGAACTCCCGAACTGACTCAAATGATTCGAGAACCCGCTATGAACTCTCGAACAGACTCAAATGATTCGCGATCCGGCGACGAACTCTCGAACAGACTCAAATGATTCGCGAACCCGCACCGAACTCTTGAACTGATTCAAATGATTCGTGGACCCGCTACGAACTCTCGAACTGATTCAAATGATTCGCGGACCCGCTACGAACTCCCGAACAGACTCAAATGATTCGAACCCGCTGTTAAAAAGGCTCTAAGTTAATTCTTATTGGTGGGTTGTGAATGATTGACAGTCGTAACTTAGTCCCGCCCCAGAGTCTGACGCAACTTGTTATGTTTCGCTTGAAAGCTGTGGAGGGCTCGCTAATGTGTCGTCATCATGACATGTTCCCAGTGGTGAACGCAAGGCATTTTGGGAATCCGCGGCACAAACATTAGGCGCCGGACTTCTTTGCATGGAGGGAAGAACGCAGTGTTCAAGATGCCGTCTACCTGCTGTGTTATAAACTGTTCTCACGATAGAAGTGGCATAGAGCTTTAGAATGGAATATCCTTTTATCGTTTTCCATCGAGGAAAAATAATAGTACAAGTCATGTTTCAGAGGTTACAAAAAGCCGATGAATGGCATGGATAGTAGTGGTATGGATGCCAAGATTACCTTCGATAACACTCCACCACACATGATGGTGTGTTCAAAGCATTTTCACAAAGGTAAGTTACAGTTACTCTCTCTAAATGTTAACTGTTAACTAGCATGACATGAATAGAAAATGAGCTTAAGTTACCAGTGTATTAAAGCGTAACATTAATCAGTTTTAAATGTTGTGCATCTAGTCATGGCCGCGGGAAGTGGGGGTGCTGGGGGTGCTGCAGCACCCCCTAGTGACGAGAGGGAGATAAAAAAAATGTAGGCCTATTAAAATATTTTGCACAATTTATAAATTCCTTATGAATATTTTAGAAAATGATTTTGAAACACGTAGGCTATTACGTATATTTTGGATTTTAATTTAATATTTTGAGGCCTAATCAACACAGGTTCGGAAGTTACGTTGTCAACGTCAGGCAGGCAGGTTTGGTCGCCGAGTAACGAGGTTTCCCGCTCGTTCCATGCAGAATACATCCATCTTTATATAATACAGCGCACCTCGACATTTGGACATCTGTAACCAGGGCACCCCGCCTGCATGTAACTCAGGTAAGAGCATGGTGCTGCCGCGCTTGTAACATTTATTTTTTTGGCAACAAATGGGATCAGCTTTGACTAGCCAAGCAATTGTAAGTAAGTTAGTACACTATAGTATTTGTGTAAGGTGGTGGGGATGGAGATGGAGAGTATTATTTCGTTCGTGTGTTCTTTGCGTAATGGTTGTGGAGAACTGTTAAATAACGTTTAAATAGTCAGAGATTATTTCCTTGTGGTTTGTGTAAAAAGGTTGGAGATGGAGACAGAAAGCTTTATACTGTGCGTGTGTTCTTTGCGTAATGGATGTGGAGAACTGTTCAATAAACAAATTGCTTAAATAGTCAGTGATTATTTCCTTGTGGTGTGCGTAAAAAAGATTTTGGAGTTAGAGTCGCGTGTGACAAACGTGACATAAACGTGCAGTGACTCAAGCCAGCTGACCAAATCGATTGGATTGTTTTAGCGTTATTGTGAAGTTTGATTAATATTATATTTTGTTGTAATATTATTTGTTGTATCTAAATATGTTGCATGTATGTATAGGCTATCTGAAATTGTAATGAAAGTTATTATTTCGTTTTCTTTCGATTATTAAACTATTATTTCTGCTTCTGCTTCAGATTAATAGCGCATTGTGCATATCTGAGAACTGATGTCTGTGTGTTTCAGACCCTGGCTGGCTGTGCACTGAAGTGTATATGACAATAAAGTAGTAAATCTCAATGTATTTATTTTTAAATGTATTTTAAATAGGCCTATAGGCTCGTAGGTTTTTTGTCAAAAAAAAAAAAAATTCACAGCACCCCCTGTTCAAAATTACTTCCCGCGGCCCTGCATCTAGTCTACATTGCAATTTATTGGGTGACTGTGTTTGCAGGCAAACCTGCCTATGAAATGTTGGAGTGTGATCCTGCTTTGATTACAGGAATAAAATAGTCTAAAATATATTAAAATAGAAAAGTCATTTTAAATTGTCTTAATATATCACTATATTACTGTTTTTATTTTTATTTTTTTAATCAAATAAATGCAGCCTTGGTGAGCAGAAGATGCTTCTTTTAAAATCATTTAAAAATCTTACTCACCCCAAACTTTTGAACGGTAGTGTATGTTGTGTGTATCCTGTGTATAGCTATTTTAGATTCCTCAGGAATAGAGGTTGTGATATGACATGATTTCTTTATATTGTTACTGTCAGACACTACACCTGCATCTGAGATGGACGGTCCTGTGAATCCACCTCCATCGCCGGACACTGTCCACACCTCTCATGAGTCTGAGCTGAAGACTTTGCTGGATAAAATTGTGATTGTGTCGTGCTTTGACCAATATGTGTCCAAGTATTGTTGTGAAGGCGCCATGTTAGAATTATACATCATGCTCACATCTAATATATAAATGTTTTTTGTTTTCCAAAAGATTTTGTAAGGTCTCTTCTCACATGTTATGTTTTTAGCCATGTCTGTAAATAAAATACACAAAGATTGAATGAAATTCTGCCTCATTTATCTGTATTAAGGAAGAATTGTGCAAAATCAGTGTTCCTTGGTTGCAAACACAAATACATAACTTAAATAGTAGTAACAACCAACTTAATTTCAGTTTCTTTACATATTTAACATGTAAATACATTTAGATGAATACATTTACATTATAAAGAGTCGATAGAAATGATGAGAAACTGGTGATGTATGAGGTAGGTTGTGGGTGATAAGTCACAGACACATGACTCTTCTCTGGTGCGCTGCTGAGTCCCACGCAGTCTAAATGAACGGTAGTGTATGTTGTGTAGGACAGTTCTGATTATCACAAGCAAACATCATGTCATCAAGCTCTTCAGGCTGTCTGCAAAAGCACCACAACACAGCCTTTTCACATGCCCTTCTTTTGGGCTGGAGGGTGTTATCTTGACCAGTCGCTCTGCTCGTAAGGATCACGTCCTTTGATTCTCTTTATTTTCTCGTCATATCTCATCTTTGCATTAGGATTTAGTTTTAGGTGGTATGGTCTGACAATGTTTTCTTTGGCCCGCTGCATTTTGTAGGATTATATTCTGTTTTTCACGCTAATTTTTCATTGTTTTTATGCCAAAACACTAGCCTGCTATGCTAGACCATGTTAACTGGCCAAACATACCCATAATTCTTTGCGTTCTGATGACGTTGTCGCCCAGTTGGTCATGTGTTAGCGATCTCTTCTCTAATCCATAGATGAGTGTGCGTAACTTTGAAAGTAGGTTTAATTTCCACTTATACCGTCTTTAATCTTGTTTATATTGCTATTTGTTGTATTATGGGTTGAAACGTTCAGATGTTGAGTGTTTTTCGGATTTCTGTGAGGCTAATGTTAGCGGTATGACTGAGAGCATTATCTTTGCACGTGTTTTCCGATGCGCTGTATAAGTGAAATAATCATAACGACTCATATTTTTCCATATGTTTACTTTAGTGTCTACAATTTACAGATGTTATTAAGCCATATTTATGTGGATTGTGAAGATTACACTCGATTGAGATATGGTTATGATAGTCACGTGTCTATTTATAGTCAATTGTTACATTTTATGTATCCTCACACGTCTATTCTTTTGAGTAAAATGTATATCATTTATTACTGTAAACTGATTATTTATATTTCGGTTTTATTATAGAAACCACAGTCACACACCCTTAATATGTTCATGCAAGGCCCTAAGTATGTTGATTGCTTGATCCTACTATTAAAACAGTGATTGGACTTTTGTGCATTCTTACCAATGCCCTGTGATGATCCCAACTAAGTCGGAACCAGTCCATAAACCTAATCAACACACTACGAACTCATGAACTGATTCAAATGATTCGCGAATCCGCTATGATCTCCCGAACTGACTCAAATGATTCGCGAATCCGCTATGATCTCCCGAACAGACTCAAATGATTCGCGAACCCGCTACGAACTCTCGAACTGATTCAAATGATTCGTGAACCCTCTACGAACTCCCGAACTGACTCAAATGATTCGCGAACCCGCTATGGAACTCCCGAACTGACTCAAATGATTTGCGACCCCGCTATGGAACTCCCGAACTGACTCAAATGATTTGCGACCCCGCTATGGAACTCCCGAACTGACTCAAATGATTTGCGAACCCGCTACGGAACTCCCGAACTGACTCAAATGATGCGCGAACCCGCACCGAACTCCCGAACTGACTCAAATGATTCATGCTCCGAACTCCCAAACTTACTCAAATGAATCCCTGATAGCACACGTTCATCTCGGAGACGTCTATTTGATGTGTGCATTTACATCTGCAATTTTATATATTAATATATATATATATATATATATATATATATATATATATATATATATATATATATATATATATATATTACTAGTAGGTACAGGACACTATGATACATTTATGTAAGTGAGTAGGCTATAGCAAAATTAAGCGAACTGTGACATTTTATACCCAAAGAATCTTCATACAGTGAACTACTAGTATAGTAAAATTGATACAAATGCATTAAATGCAGTCCTATCAAAGTTAGGTCATTATCAAGACAAATTTGTTCTGACACAGTTTAACTCTAAGTGCTTGTCATATTTAATATCCATTTTAGAAACAATAGCAAATAAAACCGTAATAATGTGAGAAATGTTGAAGGTGTCTGAATAAATTTTGGTTTGATTGTATATTTCATTTTTACACTGAAGACTATCCAGTGCTATTTTACATTTAATTATTCGGTTTCTGTACCTGGACACTTGACCAAACTTGAAAAAATGTAAACATTGTTTAAATAGCACAAATAAATAAAAATGAACGAACATACAAATTAAAAATTTCAAACAGGACCCACTGGTACAACCTTCACTGGGTCCCCACTGACCCCAGCTACGGCCCTGCTCCGTGTTATGGCAGGCTAAAGTATTCATAAACGCCTGGGTTTCCGTTTCAAATCGTGGTTATGGGAGAAAACACGTCAAGGACTCACGTTTTGCTGTCTGATCGCACGCTTTTGGCGGGTCTTTAGCTTGGCATACTGTGTACGAATACACTGACCAATCAGAGCGCCGAGCGTATAAACAGGTATGAATATTAATCAGGTCGTTCTGACGTTATACTAAGTTTCAATAGCAGCTACAAATGTGATTTTAATATTCATGAGGCACGTAGACTGATTGGTGGAATCAAGCACTCAAAAACCTGCTCAAAAATGTTTTGTTGTTGTTAAAATGTATAAATTAGTGGTACTTATAGTATATTATTTGATGAACACTTCACATCTGAACATAAACACTTTCAAATAACAATAGTAACAATAAAAACCAACAACCCTCACTTAATGCAAGAATCTGTAACTATAGTTTTGGATACTATAGTAAAAGACTTTTGGATAATTTATACAACTGTTTAGATTATTATCCTACGCAGAAAGATTTTGAAATAAAATCTAGCTAAAATGCAAGTTTACAACAGAACAGTACATTACTGCATAATATTGTAAATCAATTCTGAAAAAAATATTTATGCAAACACACATTATTTAAAATTAAAACCACAAAAATTAAAGACTTAATAGCTTAACTAAAGTATGTTAAAATGTCCAGTTTTCTTGTTGCAATTAAAGGTTATTTAAAGGTTACATAAACGTTTTTTCAATGTTCAAGTACAGATAAGGTTAAAAGGACATGTTGAGAATGTCGAGCTCTGAACGTTTACTTAACGTTATGAAAACGTTTATCAAATATTAATAATTATCAATATAATCAAATATTAGCTAGTGCCATCAGAAAAATCTATTTATAAATAAATTAAAACAGAGAATCCAAACACTTCTTTAAAGAAGTAAACATAAATGTCTAACCATATTTCCAGAAATGTTGTTTGCACATATTAATCAAACAACATGATAAAAACAGTCTTTATTGTAGTTTAGACAGTGCTTTAGGATGAAATGACTTTCTGTAAACCTCAGAATCCTAAACATACAAACACAAAACAAAGTTGGCTCTGATATGGAGGCTCAAAACAAAATACTACTGGCTTTCCATGAACTGCACATCTGATTAAGGCACATTTTAATTAAACCTTTGGCACATGGGATTAATTTAACAGTAAAACAGTGCTGATCACATGGTTTTGTTGTTAATTCTTGATAACCAATCATTTTTCTGCTTCTGAATGAATATGTGAGCTTACTGTTTTAATATAACCACGTAAACAATGTGTCCGAATAGCACAGAAAACAAGAAAATGACACAATGTGACCTCCTCAAGATACAATAATACACAAAAAATATAAAGATAAGCTTACCCTGGCACATCCCTTTCTACACGCTCAAAAACAACACTCTTTCCACTGGATTCAGACATTCAGACCACAACCAAACACACATTTATATACAAAACCAAACACTTTCTACTGGCAAAATACATTTAAAGTGGCTGAAACAAAGCTTGTGTATAATCTATGGGATCCTAACCAGCCAATCACTGTGCTCGGAACTCTCCAGCTCTGCTCTGATTGGCTGAGAACATTCATTGGTCAGATCAGACAGTTTCTGTGTGGGTTTCTAATGGCTGCATGCATTTGTATCAGATAATAATCTGCTTAACATATGCGTTTATAAGATGAGAGATGAACTGATCATGTTAGCGCACCCCGAGCGTCCAAACCTTGCGGCTGCTTTCAGCACTGAGCATCTGAAGCGACACACACAGACTTCCTGTGCTCCAGGAATGAGGGAGCGGCTGTGATTGGCTGGCAGATCGCTGCTGTGGGCGGGGCTTCTCTTGAGGAAACATGGAGTCGAGATTCAGCTGGCCAATCACAGAGAAGCAAGGAGCCGATTGGATCGAGCGCAGCACTAGAGAGAGAGAGAGAGAGAGAGTTATAAATCAAAAGCAGATTTAAAAAAAAGAAGTTATATTTGTAAAAAGTGAGTGTGTGTGTGTGTGTGTGTGTCTGACCATCTCGGCTGTGTCTGTCTCTCAGAGCGTCTCTGGCCTGCTGGTTTCCTCTGGCCGCTGCCTGATGATAGAGACTGAGGGCGGTCTGGATACACGGAGACACGCCGAACCCCGTCTCGTAGCACTGAGCCAGACACACGAGCGCCGCGGTGTCCTGCACGTCAACACAGCATCTTCAGATCTCGTCTAAAACATTGAAAACGTTTGAGAATATGAAGAGGAGAGGAGCGTTACCCCGCTCTCAGCCGCCATCCTGAAATAATGAACACACTTCTCCTCATCACAGTCCGGACGCTGAGACAAAACCACACCCAGATACACCTGAGCCTGGAGACAGACACATAGGACCTATTTATATTTATATTTCTTTTATATCTAATATATATATTAGATGATATATATATATAATATAATATATATATATATATATATATATATATATATATATATATTAAATTGCACGTGTACCTCAGTGAGTCCAGCGTCTGCAGCTGTCTGCAGGAAGTTGAGCGCCGCTGTGGTGTCTGTCTCTGAGCTCTGCTGCCCTCTGCCGTTCAGGAGGAGTTTAGCGCAGCGATACTGAGCCTGACGGTGACCAGCGACTGCAGCGCGTCTGTAGTGATGCACCGCCTGACAGACAACAGAAGATATTAAAGACAGAAGTTACTATTAATATCACTATTACTGTTTAAAACAAAATCTAAATCAATACACCTGTGGAATTGAGGGGCAACATTTTTTTCCATTAAATATAGTATATGAGTGTAAATGTGTATGTATATATAATATAATAATAATAATGATTATTTTAATATTGTTTAAATTGTAAAAAATCTATAAATATTTTAAATCAATGCTACAATACTGTATAATTTAATAAGCATTTAATAAATAATAAATATTATTATTATTATTATTTACTCATTTATTTAAAAAATATTTTGTTTAAGCCCTCCTCCAAAAAATATAATAATAATAATAAAAAATACATTAATTTTAATTTGTATATCATATTTAAAGATTTATTTGTCAGAACAGTAAATTACAATAATAATACTCGCGTGTTTAAAAAATTCTTTAATTTCACATATTAAAACAGAGCTTTTTTTGCATCTTTTGTTGACAAGATTTATAAACGAGTCTCAATAAAAGTTATGAATATGTTTGGTGAGTTGCATGTGTTACGAATGTACTTTAAAATGCAGCAACTTTTAATATTTCTCATGTTAGATGGTTAGCAAAATACAGATAAAATGCCTTTTTATTTTTATTATTGTTCTTTTAAATCATACTGGATTTCTTGGTATGGAAGTCATTTTTTTAAATCATCTGAAACATGTTGCAACTAATTTTCCAAAGCAAGTTATAGAATGCAATTAAAATAAAGCATGCAAATATGGAAATATTTTCAAACATGCATTCCCTAAGGGGAAATCCCAGCACCTTGCTGAGGTCCGCCTGCACTCCTCGTCCCTTCTCGTAACACACTCCCAGGTTAAACTGAGCTTTGCTGTAGTCGTGCTGCGCCGCGGTCAGGAAACAGGAGAAGGCCGTCTCGTAGTCGCCGGCTCTCGCGCTCTCCAGACCTGAAACACAGCGAGCAGAACTGGTTCAGACGCATGTTCACATCACACAGCGATGCTCTGAGTGTGAGCTCGTCATTACCGATGATGTTGAGGACAACAGGAACGCTGCGGTCTGCCACGTGCCGCAGATTCTGTGCTGCTGCGTCCAGAGAAACACCTTCCTGCAGGAAACACACCACTGACTAATCTATTTATATACTGCTTTATACCATACAGACTGATTCAAAGCAGCTGACCAGTTATAAACACGTAAATAATAGTGTTATTGCTGCACAATCTGAAACAAATTAAATATTAGCTGTAAACCCTTCAAAAATTACAGTTTTACTCAGTATTTTGGTCTTGTCTTTACAAGAAACATTTAGGTTTTTGCGTAAAAAAAGAAAAACTTAATTCAAAGAGAAATGCAAAACCTTGAAGAATTTTATAGAAAACGAGACCAAAATATTGAGCGATAAGTAATTTTTTTAATTTCGTTGATTTGGATCCAGATCAGTTCCACAACAGAACGAATTCAATTTCAGCTATAAAACAACATTACAAAAGACAATCGTCAGATCAATTCAGATCAAGTTTGATTCAAAGGACAAACAGTTTTTCGGTCTAAATCTGTTACCTCTGATTTCAGTTGTTCAGGAAAAAGAGTTTCATCTGTAAGAAAATCAAGAATGAAGCGTTAACACTTCACATCTATACCGTACGAGTCTGCAAATGCACTTTTTATTGCATTTATTTCAACTGTCGTCAAACACAATGCAAAAAGAGCGAGGCACAGTTCAGTTCAGAATGTGTGAAATACAGAACAAGAACAACAACAAATATAAAATGCATATTTATGTAAAACAATATAAAACAGTTTTTCTGACCGCGGTGTGGCGCGCCGCTCGCCGGCTCCTCCTGCTGGTCATCAGAGCTGTGCGCCATCTGCAGGTCAGAGGTCACAGCTCCATCACTGTTGCCTTGACTACGGTCACTGGAGCAGCTGTCGGGGGTCTGCAGCGCCCCCTGCAGGCATTTGACTGCCACACCGCTGGATAAAGCATTGGGCCTGGACACTGAGAGACAAACCGCTTATTGTTTTATTAGATCATGTTCAATGAAGATATTTTGTAAATTTCCTACCATAAATATATCAAAATGTAATTTTTGATTAGTAATATGCATTGCTAAGAACTTAATTTGGACAAATTTAAAGATAATTTTGTGAATATTTCGATTTTTTTGCTCCCTCAGATTCCAGATTTTCAAATATTGTCCTCCTAACAAACCACACATCAATGCAAAGATGATTTATTCAGCTTTCAGATGATGCATAAATCTCAATTTGGAAAAACTGACACTTGAGACTGGTTTTGTGCTCCAGGCTTAATCTGAGCAGGAAACTGACTGATCTCTGATTGGTTGAAATGTTGTATGATTGACAGCAGGACTCACAGATGTCAATCAGGACTTTGTAGGAGCATTTCTGTATCTGAGCCGGTCCAGGGTTCTGATCCGTGTGTGAGGACAGCCGAGAGTGAACCCTGCGACAGAGCTGCATGAAGAGAACCGCAGCGGCGCCCTGCACACACACACACACACACACACACACACACCAGTTATTATAAACACACCACAGAGATGACATGTGATAAACAGTAGAGTTATCAGTGAATTACCCATCCCACTGCATCGAGAGTGGTGTATCTGGGCAGACCAGTGTAGCAGAACTGAGACGTCCTCTTCTTCTTCTGATCGTGAGAACTGTGAGAGCTGAGGGACAGAGGGACAGTTAGTTCAGCTCAGGGGTCAGGGGTCAGAGGTCACTCGTGCGGTCCAGTACCTGCTGCTGTCAGACGCGTGTCGTCCGCCGGTCAGGATGCTGGAGTTGATGACCTCGTCCTCCACGTGATGACCCTGCGAGAGCCGCAGCGGGGCGTTTCCATGGCAACGGCTCAACACTGCGGGGTCACGAGGAAAACACAGGTGAGTTTTCAGAACCCGACAAATGCAACATTTGATGAAATGAAACAAATGAAACTTCCAGTTTTTTTTTATAAGAAACAATTTTTTTCAGGAAATTCTAACAAATAATGCTGCTTTTATGTTCTGGTTGTGGCGCGACGGATCTTTGTAAAAATGCCTCCGCGATCATCACTTGCTCTTTAATACATTTATTCATGCCTCATTTAATCGCTTGATCAGTGTTTCAACCACAGAAAGACATGAAACACAATGAAAACAAAAACGAAACAAAAATGAAACAAAAATTAAACGCCATGTAAATAAAATGAAACAAAAAATGAAACAAAACAAAATGGAACAAAAATGAAACAAAAAAGAAACACCATGTAAATAAACTTTCATTCAGCTCAGGAAAGTCATCATTATCCACAACTCTATAAATGAAATCTAGAGAATATAATTTCACAAAATACTGTGAAATATTTCAATTGCAAATATAAATGTTATAATTAGATTTAGAAGTTAGTTTAAAACTGCATTATGTGAAATTTTAATGTTTGCATACAATTTTGTAATTTGAGTGTTGGCTACTACATTTAAAAACTCTATAGTAATTGACTAATCAGTTTGTAGAAATGTACTGGCTGTAGTTTAGTTAAGAGCATGAGCTAAGGTGTTTATTTATTCAAAGAAAGAGCATTTTGTTCAGTAAACCACGGTTTAATATAAAATAGCAATTTTATGGTTAGTTTTTTCCGCGTGCTGTAATGAAAAAATACCAAACCGTGACATCAAAACTGAAGTACATATCGAACCGTCATGTTTGTGTATCGTTAATATAGTTACAATGATAACTATATTAGCGTCCACACCGAAAACAACAACTATAAGCGTAAAACAATAACTATATTAGCATCCAAACAAACGGACAATAACATTCTGTTTATTACAGGCAATGTCATTTTGTTGAAACAATCTTGCAAACAATCTTGCAAACTTATTACTTAAAAAAAACTATGTTACTTAGTATTAACGTTTTCATAAAAAAGCTTCTGAGACAGCATAAACACAGTTTTTATAAAGCTTTAAATAATTGCACAGTCCACAACTATAACCATAACACAGAGTTCCATGGTTCCATGGTTACCACTACAGTTGCAAACAAAAATAAAAATAGAAAGTTAAGTGGGCATCATACTTTAATATTTTAATAAATTACATAAAAGTTCCGTTTAAAGTTATCTGTATCGAAGATAAGGTATTGGTATCGTATCGAAAACAAAATAAGTGGTACCGCCCATCCTTTCTGATGAACGATAAAAACATCAACAGCCAATCAGAATCCACTTGACTTTAAAGCGCGCACATTTAAAAGCGCCTTATATTTGTAACTGAAGCGCGCTTATAACGAACAATGTTTTGGTCAGTTTGTGTGGATTCTAAAGTAATTATTGTTATAGTTAGCCTATGTTTATAGCTGTTGTTGTTGGTGTGGAAGCTAATTTAGTTATCGTTATACAGTAGATATCGTTCTTGGTGTGAACGGGCCTTATAACGCATGACCAGTGCGAACAGTTTTGTCGTGTGTCGCTTTAAAGTGTAGTTGAAGTGTTGAAATCACTTTTTTATTTGAATAAAAACAATTATTAAGACTCTATAGTTGTAGTTATCACAACAACCTTCTGTTTTTACAAGCGCGTGCGCTTTAAATAATTGCGCTCTTTTCGAAGTTTGGTGGATTCTGATTGGCTTTTCTTTTTTCTTTTCTTTTTTTGTTTCTAAAGTGATTCCAGTGATATCCTTCTTCTTGTGTCGTTAATAAATGGGAGTAATAACTGTGTATTTACCTATTTTCCTAGAATTAGAACTATTATTAAAACGTCCCATTGCAGTTATCGTTACAGTATGTATCTGTTTGCTTGTGTGTTTGTTTTCCCTGTTTTCTGATTATTTTTAATGCACTCTGCATCGATGTTCAAAAACTGAAACCAAAACTATCCACAGACTTATTAAAATATGAGTTTTATTCAAATATTCAACTAAAGTCCTTCTCCTCTTAATGATACTTGTCACACAGTCGCTTACAGGGAAACATCACAACAATGTATCTCTGTATCAATGTATCTGTTCGGATGTATCGGTGCATTAATGTATCAGTGTATCTGTTCGGATGTAACAGTGTATTAATGCATCGCAGCTCACCTCTGCCCACCAAACTCTGAATCCTCCACATGTCTGCTGTTGTTTCTGTAAGTTTATGAGGATT
The DNA here is from genome assembly GCF_023724105.1 of Carassius gibelio. Taxonomy (NCBI): domain Eukaryota; kingdom Metazoa; phylum Chordata; class Actinopteri; order Cypriniformes; family Cyprinidae; genus Carassius; species Carassius gibelio. The sequence goes on from NC_068384.1 coordinate 7,999,345, forward strand.
AATAAACTCACGCCATGATGTTTCTGACAGTCACGAGTTACAGCAGCGGCTCGGTGAAGGACGACTTGGAGGAAATGACGCAAATCCCTCCTAAATTGTGAAATACAGTCTGCAGTTCATTCTCCCGCCGCCAGAGGCCGCCGGTACAGGACTCTGTACGCAGTGTAAAAGTGTTTTATGTGTAAAAGTGTCTCTCTCTGTGTGTGTGTGTGTGTGTGTGTGTGTGTGTGTGTGTGTGTGTGCACTGTAGTGGTCTGAAGACAAACCTGTTCTGTGTTTGTGCTCAAACTCAAGCTGGTGAGGGAGGATCGAGGTCTTTACACACTCTTAGAAGAAAAGGTTCTATATAGTTTTATCAGGCGCTACGTATTTGGAACCCCTAAAAGGTTCTATATATATTTAGGGTTCTTTGTAACCAAAAAGGTTTTATATGGAACCTTTTAGGGGTCCATTCCGGATTAAATATTTCATATAATTGACAAACATCAAGACCCTAAAATGTAAAAATGTAATTCACATAAAAAAGTCACCCATGAATACTGAAGAAAGCTCATCCAAAGTGCATAGAACTAGTCATTTATTTATATTAACAAACATAATTAATATTACTGAAAGAATGCTACTGTAATTTCAAATATTCAAGGCTTTAAATGTACAAATCAACCTTAAAACACCAACCATTTAAAAAATCTCATAAATAATGAAAATAGAGTTTCACCTACATCTACATATTACAAAATAAGTCCATTATAAAATTACATTAATCTATCACTAATAAATAATGCAAAAATACAGATTCATCTAAATTCCCATCAGGGTTAGAACAACATCAAGCACCTCAAAACTACAAATCCATATTCATATAACTCACAATGGAAATATACAGATATAGAGGTACTTCAAATCTACAAATTCATATTTATATCACTCATAAAGAATTGTAATTACAGATTCACATTCAGATCAGAGTGTTTTGTTTGCATGTATGTCATTGCAACAGCACATTAAACTTTAATTGTAATTTGACTGGAACTACCTGTGAATCAAATTATTTTAATGCACACCTTTTAGCCAATCAGAATCAAATATTCAGACAAACCATGGTATAAATAGATTTATTAGAGTTCAACAAACCAAGCAACTAATGGTTGTGTTAAGGGAAAAAAAACTATGTCTTTTACATAGTTGAGCATTTATCACAGTAATGTGCTCCTGAAAACTTAATTGATCTTCTTCAATATTTTCCAGGTTTAATATAATCAGAAAAAAGTAGTAAATAACAAAATTCCTATTGTATATCTACAATCTCCTAGCATTACTGGTCAATAATCAAGCAGTTTTAACACATTTTAGTGAAGAAGGTTAACACAGAAAAAGCTCCTGGGACTGGGTGGAAACCGGATTATCAGCACACAGGAGTAATGGAAAGTTTGCAGTCTTGCATCTTTTTGTTTGCTGAAATGAGCAAAAGACAGTTCATATAAGGAAAAATATTTAGAAGTGACATAGCACGAATAACTGAAAATTAATTATCAGTAGAATTAAAGCATTCATTCATCAAAAAAAAAAGAAAAAAAATTCTGTCACCATTTACTTGTTTACCTTTGTTGTTCCAAACCCACATGACTTTCATTCATGGATGTCAAGAATAATAAAAAACTTGATTTGGCCATATGTCTCATAATGCAGATTGTATGGCTGTTCTGTTCTGTTCTTCATTACCATTTGAGTGTGAGGTCAAAAACTAGCTTAGAGCACTATCTGCAGTTAAAAACTAAGCTTAGGATCAGAAAACACTAAATTTAACTGTTTGCGACAAGCACAACAAAACTTACCGATGTAAGACAACTTGTGACACTGTCGCGGTTCAGGCTCTTTCGTGTTTTAGTGTAAATCCGCTTGAGAAACATTGACAACTTAATTACTAATTGGTTTAAAGCTTGTAAAAAGTAAATTACTGTTTAAAAAAGAATATTTCTCAAACTTACCACAACAATATTTCCGTCAGAACATCAATTTAAATCAGCAGACGGGGATCAATCTCTTCTCGACCGCTGGATTCAAAAACGTGCACTGCACTCGCGAGACAGCGCTGCGGGAATATGCTCGCGCAAATGCAAAGAAATTATTTACTTTGTAAAATTAATGAAAATAATGAGTTTATTACTTCTTTTTGTTTATGTTTGGTGTTTAAAAAGGATTGCAAATTTAATCCATGAAGCAAAACTGTTAAATTGTGGTACATAATTTCACATAAATGACAAAGAATGAAATTAAAGAGCAGCAAACTAAGTAAGGGGCCGTTCACATATCGCGTCTTTTGCGCTCTCAATGTGCTCCGGATGTGTGTTCACTGCTCCAGGTGTGTGTTTACTGCTCCAGGTGTGTGTTCACTGCTCCAGGTGTGTGTTTACTTCTCACTGCTGTGTGTGTTTACTTGGATGGGTTAAATGCAGAGAACCAATTGCGAATATGGGTTACCATACTTGGCAAATATTACGACTTTCAAATAAAATGAACAAAACATATAATGATGATAAAACAAAAAATAATCATAAAATCAAGTAATAATAATAAAAAATATACCAGCTGCTGGACCTATACTGATGATCAATAAAATATATATATATATATATATATATTTTTTTTTTACTGATTACTAAATACAAAGTTTTTGAGGAGACAGTGTGCAGAATATACTATTAAAGACTGTGTGTTCCAAAAACTCTCAAATGGGAGCAGAGGGCTTTAGGCAGTAGATGTCATATACAAAGAAATATTTGAAGCATAGATCGACTGCTTGTATCATTTGAGTCAGTTCGAGAGTTCGGAGCGGGTTCGCGAATCATTTGAGTCAGTTAGGGGATCGCGAATCATTTGAGTCAGTTCGGGAGTTCGGAGCGGGATCGCGAGTCATTTGAATCAGTTGAGTCAGTTTGGGGATCGCGAATCATTTGAGTCAGTTCGGGAGTTCATAGCGGGTTCGCGAATCATTTGAGTCAGTTCGGGAGTTCGGAGCGGGATCGCGAATCATTTGAATCAGTTCGGGAGTTCATAGCGGGTTCGCGAATCATTTGAGTCAGTTCGGGAGTTCGGAGCGGGATCGCGAATCATTTGAATCAGTTGAGTCAGTTTGGGGATCGCGAATCATTTGAGTCAGTTCGGGAGTTCGGAGCGGGATCGCGAATCATTTGAATCAGTTCGGGAGTTCATAGCGGGTTCGCGAATCATTTGAGTCAGTTTGGGAGTTTTGGCGTGTTTCCTATTCAAGTATGTGGGGCAGAGTTCGGAAGTTCGGAGCGCGATCGCGAATCATTTGAATCAAGTATGTGCGGCAGTCATGTCGAGTCAAGGCGAGAGCAACACGAGTTTCTCAAAGTGGAAATATGCTCATTATTTCACTTTAGTTGAGCATAAAGACAAAAACCTTTCAGTCGAAAGTAAGCTGTGTCTTTCTGGATCAAATGTCCTATCCTAGCCCACGAATTACCAATATGTGCGCTCAGATTTTGTAAACCATACCCTCGGTTTTTTAATCTGTACCCACGAAGTCATAATCTGCGCGCACACTTTCTCATACAGGTGAAACATTGTTGAAAACATGCACCTGTCTCTACTGTCGCAGGCTTTCAGTCCGCTCCTTAGCATGATAACATAGATTTAATTTTTAAACAGCATTTATATATATATATATACATTTTTATATATTTTATATATTTATTTATATATATATATACACACACACACACACACACACACATATGTATATCTATGTATGTATGTATGTTTCTCGAAATTGATTCTGAATAATTCAGATTGCTTTCATTTATTTATTAAAAAAAAATTGTGTTATGTTGTACATTGTACATTGTACATCTCGTACATTGTTGATAGTTTTCATACTTAAGCTGTGAAAGGAACAAGGGCTCAACACAACAGCTTATTTAGGTGTTTTGTTATTTATTTCAGAAATCCTTGTGATATACAATATTCAGTTTGTGCTGGTCTGACTTAATCAAAATAGTGTTTAAAAATTACTTTCTGTTTTACTTTGTGTTTGTATAGACCATAACGCATAAAAGTGCATTAATGGGAACATTAAAGAAAGTTCTTTAAAAAAGTACCTAAAAAGTTACTTTTAACAGTAATGCATTACTTTTTGGTGAAAAATGTTTCTTTTTTGAGACCCCAGGAGACCAAATTCAGAGCCAGAACAATAAAACCCACAGAAGAGGTCGGAGTTCAAAGGAGGAATCTTTATATTACCAAACTGCAGGGAGAGGAAGAGTAGATATAAGTCATGATCTGCAAGATTAACCACAATCTGATGTGATCCGACCACCTCAGAGAAAACCAGTGTTGAACTGCTGCAAGAGCTTTAGAAGCACAGCAGCTGTGGTCAGAGAGTTCTCCTGTGTTCCCAAACTGACTCAAATGATTCGCGAACCCGCTACGAAGTCCCAAACTGACTCAAATGAATCACAATCCGAAGTTCCCATCCAAATCAAATGACACTGCCAGCACTACTATTGGCTTAGTTCTCTACTTTCATTACATTTACTGAAATTAAGGTAGGAAAAGTATGTTGTTAACAAATAAAATATCAATATTTCCATTCCGAACTGCTTTCCACGTCGAAACATCCACGAACATAACCAGGTGAGCAGATCACTCTCTCACTATTTGATTGCTCTAGTCTTCATCCACTCATCATCATCATCATCATCATCCTCCAATCAGAACACACAGAACTCTCTGACCACAGCTGCTGTGCTTCAAAAGCTCTTGCAGCAGCTCAACACTGGTTTTCTCTGAGGTGGTCGGATCACATCAGATTGTGGTTAATCTTGCAGATCATGATTTATATCTACTCTTCCTCTCCCTGCAGTTTGGTAATATAAAGACTCCTCCTTTGAACCAGGGACATAGCCATCTTTTCTGAAGTGAGGGAGACAGAAATTATATATATATATATATATATATATATATATATATATATATATATATATATATATATATATATATATATATATATATATATATATATATATAAATCTACAATGTAATATAAAACATTACAATATAACATTTCTGTAATCTATATAGCCTACCAGTCAACAGTTTTTCAATGTGTTTAAAGAAGTCTCTTCTGCTCATAAAGCCTGCATTTATTTGATCCAATGTACAACAAAAGCAGTAAAATAGTGAAATATTTTTATTAATTAAAATAAATTTTCTATTTGAATATATTTTCAAATGTAATTTATCCCAGTGATCAAAGGTGTATTTCCAGAATCATTACTCCAGTCTTCAGTCTCACATCCTTAAGAAATCATTCTTATATCCTGATTTGTTGATTATTAATAATTAAAACTGATGAGTAAAGCCATTATACACTATACCATTCAAATGCTTGCTTATAGTCAGTACAGTAGTCAGGAAGTCTTTAAATGGATCAAAAGTGATGATAAAGACATCATTTTACAAAAGATTTATATTTCAGATAAATGCTGTTCCTCTGTTCTTTCTATTCATCAAAGAATCTTGAAAAAATTCTACTTTTCAACTATCATACGTTTGTTTTTTTGAGCAGCAAATCAGAATAAAATAATGATTTCTGAAGGATTTTGTGACTGGAGTGATGATGCTAAAAAATCTTTGAAATCTCAGTAGATTACATCATGAAATATATTCAAATAGAAAAGTTATTTCAAAGAGGCTAGTAAAATATTTGAAAATTGTACTGTCTTGTTGTATTTTATGATCAAATAAATGCAGGCTTGGTGAACAGAAGAGACTTCTTTAAAAAACATTAACAAGCTTACTGTTCAAAAACTTCTGACTGGTAGTGGATACTATAGACAACACTCTATTTTCTAGCTTTTAATTGGCTTAGAAATCTACAACTGCTGGACAATAACAAATAATAATGATTTGTTTATATACTACAAACACTTTTTATACAGAATAGCTGTAATAAATGACATGTCAGTAGCACTGAATTGTTCATATAGTTTATATATCACCTGCTGCATGGAGATGACTTGAAAAACCATATATTGTTGTAATCATATACTAATGTCTTCATGTTTCAAAAAATGTCTTTCTGTGAAAACAACTTTTAGCATAGCTGGATGCTGTTGTCCATATTAGGAGTTTCCTGATGTGTCTTTCTGCACGAGAGCGCCCTCTGTCTTCCAGTATGAATGAAACACATGCATGAGGGTTTAGCACTCCGTGATGTTCATATCGTCTTCTGGGTCCGAAAAAAACATCAGGTCATGCGCAGACTATTCTGTCTCTTTGAGTTTAAATCTATATTTAAGTTTTATTTAATTTTTATCTATATTTTATTTTTGTTCAAGACTTCGGAGCGGGTTCGCAAATTATTTGAGTCAGTTAGGCAGTTCGGAGGGGGATCGCGAATCATTTGAGTCAGTTCGAAAGTTTGTAGCGTGTTCACGAATCATTTGAATCAGTTCGAGAGTTCGGAGCGGGATCGCGAATCAATTTGAGTCTGTTCGAGAGTTCGTAGCGAGTTCGCGAATCATTTGAATCAGTTCGGGAGTTCGTAGCGTGTTCGCGAATCATTTGAATCAGTTCGAGAGTTCGTTGCGTGTTCGCGAATCATTTGAATCAGTTCGGGAGTTCGTTGCGTGTTCGCGAATCATTTGAATCAGTTCGGGAGTTCGTTGTGTGTTCGCGGATCATTTGAATCAGTTCGAGAGTTCGTTGCGTGTTCGTGGATCATTTGAATCAGTTTGGGGATCGCGAATCATAGCTGTATATGGATAGGCATTTTTAACTAATTTAGTAGCTAGTTCTAATTACGTTTTCCACACGTGTTTAGGTGTGATATGTGAACTCTTATTTTTTGTTTTAATGATGTGCCTTTTAACAGTATCAAGTATTTTCAAAAACGAAACAAATCGTGCCTAAAAAGTGCACGCATCTAGGCTAATGTAAAGTTACATGATGAAGTCATACTAGTGCGCGTGTGCATTTTGAGTGCGTTCTTTCACTGCATTATTCGGTGTATTCAAATGCATTTATGAATGCATGTGAATGATCACAAAATTCAAGATATGGGGGTTAGAAAATGTATTTATATCATTTTATGTAGTTAATCAATATCACACGAAGAGTGCCATATCAGTTTTTCTCCACTAATCAGTTACTACAAATAATTTAATTACAAATACAAAATATTGCAAAATATTTAAGAGTGCAGCGTCACTGTGGTTTGTCAAAGGGTTCTTCTTTAATTTTCATATATGTCATAAAAGCGTATGGAGCGAGAGCACAGCTGTGGTCAGTGATGGGGATCCCTCAAACGTTCCTCTGAACCCAGATGTTCCTCTCTCTATAACAGAAGATCTGATGAGAGAGGAAAGGGTTTTCTCATGTGAGGTCACCAGAGGTCATATAGCATGAGAGCAGAATGATAAAAAGCACTGATCTGAAGATGAGAAATGTTTGGGTTCATATTGAGATCTCTTCTGATCTCCACATGTCTGATCACTGCAGGAGAAACATCTGAGAGGCATTTCATCTCATCCTCTTCATTTAATTGCATGCCGTCTCGGAGAAACAACTGAGATAACAGAGAGATCTTACAGGAAGTGCTTGTGGGCTGTTGTGAGGATTGCAGCCACATGTTCACAGTGGACTCTTCATTTACTCGTACAAACAGAATCAGAATCAGTAAGATGTGCACTCAAGTTTAAATAAATTTAAAAAATATGTATACGTTTGAAATTTTGAACTCCACTGTAGAAAAACATTTAAATTAATGTATTCTTTATTTATTATTAGCTTTATTTTTTACTCTGCTTACTTATTTATTTTTTATTTATTTTTTTTGCATTTTATTATTGTTTTCATACAGGGAATGTATAGGACTCATCTGTCAAATGAATAAAATATATTACTTTTGCTCCAGGTGTTTAGTACTTTAATGTATTTGATAATGTTACATTTTACATTTTGAAAATTTGTCTTAGAAACTAACTGAAATAACTAACACTAAAACTTCAATAAAATACATAAAAAATAAAATAAAGAAAAGGGAAATAAAACATTAAAATGACATACTTAAACTTTGAATAAAATTAGACATTTTGCACATAACAAAATTATTAAAGCAGAAGAGCTAAAATGACTAAAAGCTAAATACAAAATATATTAAAAATTACTAAAAGTGAAAAACGTTAACTTAAAAAAAAACATTAAAATGTTCGGAATTTTGTGAGTATTACTTAAACTTTAACTATTTAAAAACATTGGTATTGAAAATAAGCTAAAATGAAATATAATGAAAAACAAAAACTTTTGCCTTGCAACAAACTAAAATAAAATAAAGTGATGTAGAAATATAACAACAACACAATAATAATAATAATAATAATAATAATAATACAGTTATAAAAACCTATAAATAGCAAAACCACATAACAAAATATCTATATTTGCATCTAAAGCATCTGGAAAAAGTGAAAATGTAGATGTAAATGTTAATCATTCTCTGCTCATCGGTGATGAACACATTTTTTTGTGTGTTTGGGAGTGAGATGACAGATGCTTTGGGACAGAACTAGTTTCCTCTCTCTCTCTCTCTCTCTCTCTCTCTCTCTGTGTGTGTGTGTGTGTGTGTGTGTGTGTGTGTGTGTGTGTGTGTGTGTGTGTGTGTGTGTGTGTGTGTGTGTTAATGCAGTATGTTGAGGAAATAATGCGGTCAGGGGCCCAACGGGGAGAGAGAGAGAGAGAGAGAGAGAGAGAGAGAGAGAGAGAGAGAGAGAGAGAGAGATCTCATCCTGCTCCAGTTCAGTCCAGATCATCATCTCCTTCTGCGCTCAGAGTCCAGCAGCTTGAGGAGTTTCTCCGCGGTGTGATGAGGCTCCGTGGCTCCGCGGAGCGCCGGAAGGAGACGGGAGAGACGGGGGAGGGGGCGCGCGGAGGGGCTCCGGAGATGCCGAGAGAGAGAGAGATGGCGGCGGGAGGAATCACCACACTCCCGGCCTCACCGGACGACGGGGCGAGCGGAGGCTTTCCTTCGGGGAACTTCAAGGAGCCCAAGCGGTTGTACTGCAAGAACGGCGGATTCTTCCTCCGGATCAACTCTGACGGGCGAGTGGACGGGATCCGCGAGAAGAGCGACCCGCACAGTGAGTTCTGTTCTTCCGTGGAAAAACAGAGCGTAGCCTAAAAACATCCTGTAATGCGTCCGGTGTGGAGCAGAGATGAAGATCAGGCCCTGATGATGATGATGATGATGATGATGATGATGATGATGATGATGATTTTACAGGTCCATCTACAGTCTCTAGAGTTCCTGGTTATTTTCAGAAAGTGCCTCTAATGTAATCTGGTCTTTTAACCCTCATATAAATGCATTCAAAATCTGAATACTTTTCACATTCAGGGAGCATGCAGTCAAATCTAAACTATAACTATATTGTGGCTTAATGTGAAAAAAAAAAAAAAAAAGTTTCACAGATTTGAATGTTGCCATTTGAATCCTGCATCTAGGCCTATTTCATAAACATTTAAATTAAGAAATTGTCAATTATATTAAAAACTATGATGCAATTTATTTACATTTTTAATGTACAATTGTATGAATATCTTATTTATAATAATATATAATCTGTGAATTACCAGTATAAACCTCATTGCAATTAATTGAATTTAATTAAATTCCTTTGAATTTATAACTCCTGATTACTCAAAAACAGTCCAAATTTATAAAACGTACATATTTATTTCTAACAAAAGAACAAATATGACTCTAAAAAGTTTTCAGACTAAATGAAGTCATTTTAATTGTGGAAACATTCACTTTCAGATGAAACAACTGATCGGTTTTTCATTCCTCAGTGGTTCGTCAGTAGATTATGTTCAACAAATTCCAGTCCCTAAAGTGTGTGCGATATGGGGAAAGGTGAAATATAGTTTATTAAAGCTTTTTACACTTATATAATTTATTAGGTGATGTTATAGAAAGTATTTCTGACACCTCCATATACCTGGCTTGGGTTTATGACCTGAAAGCAGAACGTGTAATGTGTGTGTGTTCAGTTTTTAAAAGTATTACATCATGTTTTTATAAAGTTTGTTATAAAGTCTGGTGAGTGTCTGTAAATGAAGAGTAAATGGTCTCCTTATTCCAAGCTCAGTTCAGTCAAAATAGAAACTGAAACAATGATCTCTTTAGTTTAGACTCATGGTCATAGTTAAAAATCCTGTTGCTAAGGGCAACCACTGAGTGACACTTCACAAACCCCGCCCACCTCACACTTCATTTATTCTGACCTGAACCTCTGTGTTTGTCATTCTTTACATAGTTTGCATAGTTTCTGAGGACAATCAACCAGATTTGTTTCTGATAAAAGCTTTGCTGGTAACCATTTACATTAAGGTCCTATTAGTAAATGCATTAACTAACAATGAGCAATGCATTAGTTACAGTATTTATTCATCTCTGTCAGCTTTTATCAAAAATTCAACTATTCACTGTTAGTTTATGTCAGCTCAGGCCCAATTACAGATGAAACTTTTGATTTTTATGTGTAGTAAATGTCAAACATTAACAAACGCTCCAGAAAAATGTTTCACAGTTCTGTCTAATTGATGTCAACAAGTGTAACTTTACTCATGAACACTTTAACACAGAATTTCATTGCAAATATGATGTCTATGAATTATTTACTTTATTTAAATGTGATTTTAGACAATGTTTTCAAATAGAGGCTTGGGACAAATTTGTCTTTAGATGTGCAGTTGTTGGTATACAGGGAGAAGAGCAGTGGGGAGAGGACATAACCCTGGGGGGCGCCAGTGCTGATACTCCACAGTCCTCTTTCAGGCCTTTCCATAATGAAGCAGGATCACTGGAAAATAACTGGTTCTTTAGCTTTCCAGTACAATTCCTCTTTGCCCCTCTGATCTCCTGTTTCAGTGTGTACTTGGCCTGTTTATACAAAAATCTGTCCCCATTTGTGCAAGCATCTTCTTTGGCCTGAAGGAGCTGTCTGATTTTTGGAGTGAACCATGGTTTGTCATTGTTGTAGGTTAGATGAATCCTGGTAGGAATGCACATATCTTCACAGAAATCTGCACTTTCTGAGCTTGATGAGTGGCTGGCTCGCTCACCTATCTGCGCGTCCTGAAGCACTTGATCAGCGCAGCTGCTACACCAACTTCAACGTTCAGTAAAACATCTGAATATCCATGCAGATGGAGAAGAGAAGTTGTCCGAGGACTGAGCCCTGAGGCACCCCAGTATGGACACTTTACTTTTAGGCCACGGGAGACAATTTATGAAGGGCAGTGAAGTGATGCACCTGATGCTGGTACAGTGTAGGTCATGTGACAGTAACAACATGGTGGATTCATTCATGCTACCCACAAACTGCCCACAGCTTTCATTTATGTAACGAAGGGGAAGGGGCTATCAGACTCTGATTATGACTGATAAAATAATCTTATAATTCAATGTGAAAATTTGAAATGGAGGTGGGTCCGGACTTTGAGAAGAGCTGCGCTACATGGTTGAGTACATAGTGCATAAGTACCTAGTGTATAAGTACATAGTGCATCATTTGGGACGCAGCTAAAGTTGAGCATTCTGAATTAAACGCCTCTGATTGGCCACAAATACTTTTGTGGTTGGCTGCAGTGCTCAAGATGGCAAAACACGCTGTGAATATAAACCTTTGAAGCTCTTCACGAAAACACAAAACAGCGGCTACTGGAACGAACCGGGAAGGCTGGTCTCATTAGTATTAGGGGTGAAACTGTTCAGATCATAGTTCACATGTAGTAATTAGTCTCAAGTTGCTAGCGGGGCACCAGTACCTTTGATAGCACTGATATTTTGTGTGTGTTTGTTCTCTCGCAGTTCGGCTGCAGCTCCAGGCCACGGCTGTCGGTGAGGTGTTGATTAAAGGGATCTGCGCGAACCGTTACCTCGCCATGAACTCGGACGGACGACTGATCGGAACGGTACTGATCTCTTGATCTCACAGCTCTTGGTCTTTACTTTATAATCTTTACCTGTATGCACATTTGGGTGCTGACATGAAGTCAAGTCAAGTATAGCGGTTTGAAAATACACATAGCTTCAAAGCAGCATTACAGAAATTCAGTAACTTAAGGGTTAGTTCACAAAAAATGTTAAATCACCCCATGATTTACTCACTCTCAAGCCATCCTAGCTGTCTATATGACTTTCTTCTTTAAGACGAATCCAATTGAAGTTATATGAAAAAAAATATCAAAGCTTTATAATTGGAAGAGAGAGAATTTTAGTTTGTTTTCAGTAGTCCAAAAGAAGTTCAATAAAGTGCAAAACAAAACATTGGACTCGAGTAAGAAGTACAAAATATTAAGATTTGTAAATACAGATGTGGAAGGATTTCGATATATCCCAAGAGCAGACTGGTTTTCCTTTGCTAAAGTAAGGAAACTTTGCTTCCTTTGCTCCTGTTAGACAACATCACGCGAGATGAGTGTTTGATAGTATTTTGGATGCTGTCATATCGCCAGAGATGTATAGTAATGAAGTAGAACTACTTCACTATTGTACTTAAGTACTAAAAGGCGGTATCTGTCATTTACTAGAGTATTATTTTTTTCTCCTACTTCCACTTTTACTTCTGTCAAGTTCTGTGTGTTTGATGACGGACCACAGCTTTGCCCAAACTTGAAAACGGCTTTATCTCCGATGAACGCAAAGGACAACTCAAAACTGTTCACTTTCTTTTCATTTATTTTCTTAAAGATGGTTTGATAGATTGGGTTGGAACAGAATAGCTTGATAACCAGTTGCGTCTTTGGATGATCAAGAGCTGTGGTTAGGGTATCTTTTTCCAGGAACGGGTGAGAGGGCCAACTGAGCTCTTACCAAACATTTCAATGCCATGCACTCCCTGTGGGTGCGCCGGTAAATATAGTCCCAAGAGCACTTCCGAGAAATTGGTTCCACCTCCTGTCACTTTTTACATATTTTCGATGAGTTTAATACTTTTACTCTGACTTTTTTTTTTTATGTGCTGCATCGTTACTCGTTACAATTATAAAAATGTTACGAATCATTCCATTACAAACCCACATTACCACTGCCAGAAATGTAGATGGCAGGTTTGATGAAGCTGGCACATCATTGAGCGAATCAAGCGATGCGCGTGCTGACTGAACTGCTGTGAAGAGAGAGATGAACACCGAGCCGGTTAATGACTCGTTCACGAGTCAAGAACCGGTTGCATCGTTTTTTTCGGATCCCCAGTAGTTCTTTCTGACAGTTTGATTCAATAAACCAGTTGAAGAAAACAGTTCACCGGTTCTTTTGCGCTCGACGTAATGACATCATTGGAGTTGACTGCAAGCCTTCGGTTTACCCGCACCCATAACACTAGCGCAGAATCAGTTCAGAATCAATCACCAAAAGAATCAGTTCGGTTCAGACGCTCTGTGTGTCGGTTTGCTTCACGCTAAATCACACATGCGCAGTATCATCAGCTCCTCGGTTCACGAATCGGACGCGTCTGACAGAAACGGTTCTTGACTCGTGAACGAGTCATTATCTGGCTCGGCTCGGTGTTCATCTTCAGTTCTCTCTTCACAGCAGTTCAGTCAGTGTACTGTTTGAGTCAATGAATTACTCCGGGATATTGGTTTGTTTGAACTCAGAGGGAGTGTCAGCCACATTAAAAAAGTTAACAGTTTAAGACATTTGTGGATTAATGCGTAATGGAGACGCGAAACCGTTTAAAACGATTCAGTTCGATTTGGTGAACTGGTTCAAAAAGATCCGGTTACATCGAATGATTCGTTCGCGAACCGGATATCACAAACTGCTTTGTTTTGAACTCTCTCACAACAGACACAGAATAAAGTCATAGTTTTTGCTATTTTTGGACCAAAATGTATTTTCAATGCTTCAAAAAAATTCTAACTGACCCTCTGATGTCACATGGACTACTTTGATGATGTTTTTCTTACCTTTCTGGACATGGACAGTACACCGTACACACAGTTTCAATGGAGGGACTGAGAGCTCTCGGACTAAATCTAAAATATCTTAAACTGTGTTCCAAAAATAAACGGAGGTCTTACGGGTTTGAAACAACATGAGGGTAAGTTATTAATGACATAATTTTGCAAATCGGGTGAACTAACCCTTTAATCTGTTTTTGTTTACAAAAAGTTACAGTCAAAGGAATTGTGATTGTCCTTTAGGTTAATCATTTGAAATAATAAAAACAATATGTTCAAACTTTTGACTACTTTTTAAATAACTACATAACACAATACTTGTACTTTTACTTTCAGTACTTGAGTAGTAAATTTTAAAATAGACTACTTGCAATACTTAAGTACAAAAAATGTTGAATACTTCTTTTTTATTTAGTTTTTTTTATTACTCACACACACACACACACACACACTCACACGCAGAAGCTGTTTCCACTGATGTGGTTTGGGGAATCATAAGCTCATCTGTAAACCTCTTTCAGAGTTCGTCATAAAGCACAGATCAGTACGTCAGAAGAGTCTGACTCCTCTGAACTCATTCACATTTTACTGCAGTATCAAGATGCTTGAGATTGTTGTAATCGTTTGTTTGTATGACACTGAAAAACTGAATCATGCCACAAACAGCAACTGAGTGTAAAGATCCTGTGCCTGTGTTTGCTTTACATTTGAACACACACAGACACACACACAAACAACAAACACTTACATAAGTAAATCTGAATGGGGCATTTCATAGACATGTTATTTTTATTTTAGTTCACAAATTTGACCCCGGAATTTGGTTAAATAGACACAGACTCAGAGATGATTAGCGCTGTGAGAGTCTCTGTGCTCCTGAAACAATGCTACATTGATGACGGAGGTGTTGCACAACAGCTCTCCTTCCTCAAAACTCCTGAGGAAACATCAGCGTCGGCTCTAGAATGAAGAGTAACTAAAGTTTTTAAAGTCTGACGCCATCAACCACCTTCATATATAGAAATAAAGTTGTTTTGACAGCACTGCTGAACCATTTTTGCACTACAGAAACGAATTTTAAATGTTTAGCTTAAAAATGACTGAAGAGCACCAAAGACTTAAGAATATTTGAATATTTGCACTGGAAAAGAGGACAAAAATACTACTTTTTTTTAATTTTGGTTTGGAACCCTCCAGTGATGTTTAGACTGTAAAGACCCTTGGAAAGCTTCCACGGATGTTAAAGGTGATTCAATGATAATTATTTTTAAGAGTGTAGAGACACATTAATTCTCATTTAAGAGCCTGTTTTAAACTGAAACACGTCAGATAGTGTTGGCTTTAACACGAGCAGCATGTCAACATTACAAAGGTCGCTCAAAGCAGCCACATTGGCCTGAAGCGCTGGGTTGACTCTCACATTCCTGTCAGGAGACGTTTTCCAGACATCCGGCTAAAAGCTCAGGGAAAGAGAGGCAGTGTTTCACAAGCTGGTGCAGATAATAGATGACAAATGTGAATATTTCATCACAGTTTAACTGAAATAAGACTCGCTGAGGTTTGAGCTCGGAGGGATCCAAAAATCTGAGAGCACAGAAAAACTGGAAACAATGTTTCAGGATCAAATCATGCTGGAGAACACGATCATTGGGTTTAGTTCACGTAGCTGCTGCTATTTACTTTCTTAAAAGGCTAATTATTTTCACTTTTGGTGTGAAATGTTAAAGTTGGCAAAAAAAAAAAAAAAATTGTATTAACAAACAAATAAGCCACGCCCAGCTCAGCTGACAAAAAGTAACTAAGTAAAGCAACTAGTTACTTTTTAATTGAGTAACGCAATATCGTAATGCATTACTTTTAAAAATAACTTTCCACAACATTTGAACTTTTACAAATTATTATTCTGACTATATATTATAAAATGTATAAAAACAGTTAAATTTGAGTAACAATCATGTGTTCCAATGGAATTTGTTACGTTGTGTATATATTTTCATGGTATTTACTGCTTTATATGATGCTGAGAGTGACGTGTGTGAATGTTGTCATTCTCTCTGTCCCAGAGGAGAACAACGGATGAATGTTATTTCCTGGAGCGCCTGGAGTCGAATAACTACAACACGTACCGATCCCGGAAGTATCCCGACTGGTACGTGGCTCTGAAGAGAACAGGCCAGTATAAAGCGGGATCGAAGACCAGCCCGGGCCAGAAGGCCATCCTGTTTCTGCCCATGTCAGCCAAGTGCTGATGGAGAGATGCTGTCCAACCTGAAGCGAGAGCGACGGAGCACTGACTCTTCAGAACGTCTTGGAAAACCACTTCTATCTAGGAACGCTTCCCACACAGATGTACTTGGAGAGCATTACAGGGTTTATTTGTTCGTGTTCGGTCATCCGAGATATCAGCAATATAGAGACTTTCGTCAATTCTGACAAGCGTGATATGATCTCAGATCCAACTTTCCAAAGTTGATTCCCTTGAGCAAAGACAGAAGGGTTGGTTCGGAGAGTTCACTTACAGTATCTGCTCCTATACGCTCTTGAATCCGTGACTGCATTTCTCGCAGGAATGTTTTTAGTTTGGCAAAATGTGAGTTTACTTTAAAGCTGCTCCTTTATGCAAAAGTCTCGTATATATGCAAAGATGATGAAGGGATTCTGAGTACATCATGAATGTTTTTTTAGTTTTTTTTTTCCATGAAACTGTATTCTCTTTTTCATATATATATCATCTTAGCTCGAAAAAATAGATTTTATTTAGTTTAGTTACATTGTTGCTGCGAGTAACAGATTAACAGTAACATTGTATCATTTTTTTAAAGGTTACTGAGAAATCAGATTAAAAACGCTAAAACCTCTTTGTAGATTGGGCGAGGTAACATATTATAAAGTGTAGAAACTAAAACTGGTCCATCTCTTAAAAAATAACGGCTCTTCAGTGGAGCAAAGAAACTTTATTAATCATTTTGCTATTTAATCAGCTTTTTAAAAATACTCCATTCATTATAGCACATAAAGAAAAAAAAAGTCTATTAAGTTTATTTTAAGAGCCAAGTTTTCTTCTTGGTGTCATTACTGAGATGCTTTCTTATTATATATTTCACAAAAGTACTTTAAAATATAAATAATACTGTAATAATAATGTTTGTTTTATTATAAAAGGTATTTTAAACACGGCAGAGTGAATGACGGAGAAATGAAAAAATAAAAAAAACGTATTTCTAAGATATGTGTTTAGAGATTTCAATCTTCATGAGATCCAATACGTTTTCAGTTCTAATTGCAATCTAATTTATTTTTAGACTGCACTGCAACTTTTTTTTTTTTTTTGCCTTATTATTTTCTAGTAGAAATATGAATTTTATTTAAAAAATTTAATCGGGACATATTTCCTAGAGATGCAAAATGACTTAAAGATATTAAGTTCTGTTTTCTGAAAAGCATCTTTATGCTGAAAAAATATATATTAAAAAAAAATACGTTCAAACAATCAATTCGACTATATTTACTGTATCTTAATTGAGATTTAGAGAAACATAGAGTAGGATAAAACGTAAATGTAATATTTTATTTTACACTTGTGAACACAATGTAACTTACTTGTAACTTTTATACAGAACAATTATTTTTCAGAAAGAGCATTGTGATGTAGGATGTAATCGATAATTACTAGTTATTTGTCATTAGTAAGTCAATGGAAATCTAATTAATATACCAGTCGATAATAAATATTGTTTTATTTGAATTAAAGAAGGGTACTTTTGTAATTGAATGTTTTAGATGATGTTCTTATAAAGCAGGTTAAGTTTCTTTCACTGCTTTTACTTTGTTGCAGAAGAACATTCAGTTGTGTTTACATTAGTTTTGATTCGGTTTAACATCCGTTCTGGATCTGAATCCGAATCTTACCGATGTTTTCTCCTCCGGGAAACTCCCAAGCATTCGTAGTCCGAGAAGGAAAGAAAAGTCATGTTTAACACTTGCATGTTATTTTAGCTGAACACTTAGAAATATATATATTTTATGGAAATAAGTAATTTTATCTTTCTGCGACTGTATTGTTTTTGTTCCACGTTCACAGTTGAGCTAAACATTATTTATATCTATCAGTACCATATCAAATATTTTCATAAAAATATCTTCTAATAGGTTTTACATATTGAGTTATATAGAAAATGCTGCTAGTTATAAATGCAACTTTGTTTCTTACTTGAGTGGTTTTTGGACAATAATAAAAAAAAAAAGTAAAGTAATAGCTTTAACGGTTTGTGATATGAGAATTTTTATGTACTATCAATAAAAATCAATATTGTTGTGGGCAGTTATGTTTGAAAGTATGTTAATTCTATTATTAATATGAAGTATTTCACACTGCAAGCTGCATTGCAAATTAAAAACAAATTCAGTGTATCGATCAACAACGAATACATTTTATTTATGTAAATAACTTAAAAGCTCATAATAGCTTGCATATAAATAGATTTGCTTTTTAAACAGGAAGTTTTAAAGTGATTTGCAGTTTGTACTCTGTTCCCGTTTTCTCTTGTTAACTCCTGATTGTTTTCACCTGTTCCTCGTTAGTCTCTTAGCCTGTGTTTCTTTAAACCCTTATGTTTTCACTGTTCTCCTTCGACTCTAAATGTAGCATTGCATCAGTGTCTTATCAATGAATGCTCTGCAGTGAATGGGTGCCGTCAGAATGAGAGTCCAAACAGATGATAAAAACATCACAATAATCCACAGCACTCCAGGCCATCAGTTCACATCTGGAGAAGACAAAAGATGAAACACATCCAACATTAAGATGTTTTTAACTCAAATACATAGAGTCTATAATCCATAAGGACACTTCCTCCCGTGAAAAAGTGCATCTCCTATTGTCTCTCACATCAAAAACCAGCCACATATTTGTTTAGAGCTGTTTAAACGCTGCTTGATCTGTGCAGATTTCTCTCCTGATTCAGACCAGAACACTTTTTCACTGGAGGAAGTGTTATTATGGATTATAGACTCTTATAGACATCTTAATGCTGGATGTGTTTCATCTTTTGTCTTCTCCAGATGTTCACTGACGGACTGGAGTGCTGTGGATTATTGTGATGTTTTTATCAGCTGTTTGGACTCTCATTCTGACGGCACCCATTCACTGCAGAGCATCTAATGCTGAGCAAGTGATGCATTGTTACATTTCTCCAAACCTGATCTCACTGCATCAGAACACATTACTATGTGTCAGAGTTTTTCTACTGGTGAAAGATGAAATGCTTTGCAGGGGTTTTAATCATTTCGAAACTAGAGGAACTTCCCCATGGGATTGAATTTTAATAACACATTTTGTGCGCCCAGATGCAATCTGCTCCACGAAGATAAATAACTCAGTGAGCTTGACTAAAATGAGCTGCAATCCGACCTCTGATACTCCCAGAGATATTTTAAACCTGAACACGCAGGCCATTTTACCAGTAAATGACGCCCGAAACGGGCCGTGACGCAAGATAAAAGAGGAGGAAAGATGTTGGCGGCTGGATAAAACAATCTTTTGAGTTTCCATTCCAGAGCAGAGAGCCTCGAGCAAAACCCCACTGTTTATTTTACTGGGAAACGCTCTTGAGGGTTTAAAGACAGACTTGATCGAGGTTACACACAGAATCCATTAGAGTAGTTCAATCGCAGTCTCAGATTTACAGAAATAGATTCAGTCGTCATTTACTTTAAACGCCTGTTGTTTTCACCCTCTTTTATTTTCTTTCTTCCATGAAACAGAAAATGAGATGTTCAGCAGAATGTTCATGCTGCTCTTTTAATATTTTATGCACCAATCATCTGAATTTCAATGTCAGAATGATGAACTCAGTCCAGAAGTTGGCACGTTTGCATACCTATGATTTAGTATATTATAATTGTTATTTTATCTCATAATTGACTTTGAAACGGATTTGAAACGGATATACTATATCATAATTATTACACTCAATATTTTATTTCATAGTTGACAAGTTTAACTGTTTCGATTTAGTATAATTCGACTTATCTCATAATTGACTTTTTAGGCCAGAATTTTGACTTTATCTCATAATCATGACTAAGAGTGTCATAATAGAGACTTTTTATCTCATATTTTTGCCTTAATTTTTTATCTCATAATTATGACTTTTTTTCATAATTTAAATTCTTTTGTCAATTACAACGTTAAAATCATAATTTCTACTTATCACCGAAACATTATACTTTTTTTCTGATGTGGCTGAAACGGGCAAATGTCCATCAGCAGCAGAGGACGGTCAGCAGATCTTATATCAGACACATCAGCGACGCCAGACTGATTCTGTTCCTTAATTCTATCCTGGACAACAAATACTTTGCCACTGGATTCGTCCACAACAGCACCTTCAAACAAGACACAAATAATTCATGATTTTACAGATTCAATGAGAAAAACACAAGACGTGAATAACTGAGAGGCAATGTCTATAGTGTAGTAGGACTGTGTGAGTGTGTGTGTGTGTGTGTGTGGTTTTATATGACCCACTCCGGAACTCAACTTCCCCCTCGCGGTCACACACACACACACACACACACACACACATTCAGCCACTTCAAACCACAGTCACAGACCAGCTGTTAACTTTATTAAACCCTGATAAAAGCTAATATTCAAAATGTTATATAATTTTTTTTAAGAAATATGTGCTGATCCTCAGGATCTTTTGAGGAGCGTTTGTTTCCAGAAGCTTTACTTTCACTGTTCCTCAGCGGAGGAATGATCTTCACAAGCCTCCAGAACATCTCACATCTTCTGAGGAGCCTTGATTTCTTCAGCTGTCAAACTATAAAAAAGTGTTATATGTGTGGATCATTTACATCTCATCTCATTACTGGAGATATAGAGCACAGACTCTTATTTACATCAGTTTATATCAGTATCTGCTCTACTGTTAGAAATATCTCACTGATTTACATCACAAACAGAAGAATTTAATAATTTAAATATCAGCATCTGCAATAAAACAGAACTGTTTTTCCTCCATATTCTCAGACTATATGAGCCATAAAAGCCTGATGGAGCAAATATGGTAGCCTACTTTACAAAAAAACGTTAAAACTGTGAAATAGTCCCATAACAATTAACCCAGCTATGATCTAAATAAAAACACACAGAGGATGCAGGTTTGGAAGTCGAACAGAAAGGAAATGTGGTCGGGTTATTCACTGCTAGAATATTCCAGATGTGGGATTTCACCTTCACTGCACTCGGGTTTAATCAAACACAAACACGCGTCTCGCAGCGGCTGCCAGACTGAGCTCATGCCGTCGCCCAGGGCATGTTTCCGGGCATGTTCGAACATGTCTGTCCGGTGTTCCGGAGCAGCGGCGCCGCCTGCTGGTCAAACAGAGAACTGCTGATTCAGAACACAACTCGTTCTGAGCTCTCCAGCGACTCCTGCTTGATGTGTGGCGGTACAAAGAGGGAGATGTCAAAAAGTTAATGAAACATTCAAAAGTTTTTATTTTTACATTTTTTATTTTTATTAATCAAGGACGCATTAAATTGATCAAAGGTGACAGGAAAGACATTTATAATGTAAAAAACAAATATTTCTGTTGCAAATAAATGCTGTTTGATTTTTTTTTATTAATATGTGAATCCTGAAAAATAAAATGCATCAGTTTCCACAAAAATGTTGCGCAGCACAACTAATTAATAATTATCAGAAATGTTTCTTGAGCAGTAAATCATCATATTATCATGATTTCTGAAGATCATGTGACACTGAAGACTGGAGGAATGATGCTGAAAATACAGCGGAGCATCACAGAAATACATTACACTTTAACACAGATTTACTCAGAAAACAGATGTTTTTAATTTTTAATTTTTACTGTATTTTTGGTCAAATAAAAGCAGCTCTGATGAGCAGAAGAGACTTAATTAAAACATTAAAATTAACAAAACATTAATTAACATTCTCTTCATGAGAGGGACCTCATACTAAAACTGAGAAGATTTATATATGCTTTCTTGAATAAAACCCGATTTATACGTGAAATATTAATTAAAAAATATTATTATAATAAAATTTATAAAGATGTGAAAATATAGTTGTAGTATTACCTTTTCCCTTTATTACTTACAGTATTGTTATAATACTGTATTTATTAATTTACATTTTATTAACTGATTTATTTACTCATTCATTTGAATCTAATTTGAATTATTTTATTAACTCATTTGTTTGCTTATTTATTTTAATCTGTTTACTTATTTGTGTTTATTTACTCATTTATTTACTTATCTGCTTGTTTGTTTGTTTCAATTTGTTTAATACTTTTAATCTAATTGTATTTGTTTATTTTTTAGTTACTCATTTGTTTACTATTTCATTTATTTCCATATAATTTAGTTTAATCTATTTTTATTGTATTTACTCATTGTTTTTTATTTTTAGTTACACGTTTATGTACTTCATTTAAATATTTATTTTGTTTTAATTTATTTAGTCATTTATTTTCATGAATAGTTTTACTATTATATATATATTTTTTTACTTTATTTAGGCTACGTGTAATTATTTATTTTATTCGTATATTTATTTGTTTGTTTGTTTATTTATTTATTTATTTTAATATTTTGTCAATGGTTCAATTCTGGCATCCGATTGCAATACCATGATACTTGAATAAATATATATATATATATATATATATATATATATATCAGGGATTTTGCGACTATAAAATGTGTTTTGTGTGACGCTACGGTTTTTAAAGCCCCGTATATTGTGTGTTTTACGGTATGTGACGGGGAGGAGCTGAACTTTCACACCGGGAAGTTTTCGTTCACATGTGGTGTGTGTGTGTGTGTGTTTAACACACATCTAATAACACATCATGTCATCAAGCAAAGGGAAAGGCAAAGGGAAAAAGAGACAGAGTGAAGGAGAAGGAGACAGATCCGCGTCAGTCTGTGATGAACCGGATTCGAGCGTCACGAGCAGCGGACTCACGGTCACGGACTTCATAGACAGAGGTAACGGGAGCGGGAGCGCGCTTCATTCATTACTGCGATAAACGAGTAACACACGATCAAGAGAATGGATCGGAGGCGGCTCTTCTGATGAACTTAAAGGTGCACTCGAGTCATTCACTAAAACACACATGGGACATTACTATTAGAGGATCTTCCAGAATAAATAAATGACAGAGTGTTTATTTTTGTTTCATTTGTTTGATTGGATTCTCTTTGTCTACTTTCAGGACTCGTGTCGCATCTGTGCATCATTTATTTACATCAGTGACACACTAGAGTTAAGAGTTACACACGTGTGTGTGTGCGTGTGCGTGTGCGTGTGTGTGTGTGTAGGTCTGGGGTCTGGGGTCAGGGGTCAGGGGTCAGGGGTGTTTCTGCTCTGCTGGACGAAATGATTGCCCCAATAGAGAGATAAATAATAATACTACTAATAATAGAGGGAATATTGATTAATTTTTCAGGATTCACAGATGAGGAGAAAGTTCAGAAGAAGTGTTTATATAAAATAGAAATCTTCTGTCGCATTATAAATGTTTTTACTGATGCCTTTGACTCATTTAATGAAGCCTTGATGAATAAATATGTTTTCTTACTAACCTCAAATGTCTGTGTGTATCTCTCTCTCTCTCTCTCTGTCTGTGTATCTGTATCTTGTGTGTGTGTGTGTGTGTGTCTCTGTGTGTGTGTGTTTGCAGCTGAAGATAAAGCCCCTCAGCGCTGGCGTTCATATTTGGCTCAGATGAGTGTGAACACCATGAAGACTCTGAGCATCTGCATCGGACGCCCCGTCCTGATCTCCAGCAGCGCGGGACAGCAGCAGGTGTGTGTGTGTGTGTGTGTGAGATTATCACGGGTAATGGAGGTGATGAGTGTATTGACTCTCTCTCTGTGTGTGTGTGTGTGTAGGTGTGTGTGGCGTGGCCAGCGTCTCAGTTTCCGGGCAGACGTGTGGGTCTTCAGTCCGGTGCTCAGTCGGCTCTGAGAGTGTCGTCTGGGTCTCGTGTCTCAGTGGAGCCCATCACCGGAGCACTTCTGCCGGCCGAGCATCTGCGGCTGACGCTCAGGTAGAGACACACACCGAGATCAGCGAGGGAACGTCTCCATCTGCTGGAGAGCAGGAGCACACACTCAAACTGAGCAGTGATGGAGATAAGATCATAGTTCATTTCTCACATGCCGTTGATTAACAGAAATTAAACTCATCCCAGAAGACATGTGGACAGTAACACTCGGATCAAGAGTCTTTGAAAGTTTCAAAGCAGAGATCAGTGGATTTTAGAAAGAAACGCTTCGACTCCAAAGCCTCTCGTTCTCAAGCTCCAGAAGATTTCTTCTGTAATGACAACGCTGCTAATTCTCAAAACTGTATTTACAGACAGTTTGAACTAATTAAATAGCATGTTCTTCGGGGTTCACATGTTTATTTCTAATGAGTTTTCTAGCATTTTGTAACTGCAGCTTAACCATCTTTTTTAGATTTGACATTTTTTAGAGCTTTATATAAATAGTAAAATGCTCTTTATATAAATTACAATGACTTTCCAAGAGTTTTTCGACCACACTTTTAAAGTTCTCTTCGTATATCAAGGTTATCATAATATAATTTGAGCCATTTAAGCTCATTTTGTAGCTTGTTTTTGTCTTCTATTAAACTCTGGTTAATGACCACTGGTTATAAACACAGGGTTACTTCAGTGTCATTGAGATACTGTAATAATGTTTATCAATATTTGACATGATTGATGTATATGTGTGAATGTTCCAGGCCTGAAGACCGAGTGCTGAACACTGAAGAGTTCAGGAGTTATCTTCTGCGGACGCTGGGTAACACACACTTGATTTCTCCGATCCTCTGAATGATGATGGTGTTGTTCTGAGCGGCTCACAGACGTGGTTCTCTCTGCAGACGCTCGGGTTCTGCTGCCGGGCGGCTCGGTGTGCGTCTCGTATTTCGGGCGTCAGTGTGTTCTGGAGGTGGATTCGGTGACGGGTGTCGATGGAGAGACTCTGAGACGGATGGACGGAGTCGCTGTCGATCTCTCCTCACGGCTGGAGCAGCTGTCAGTCCAGGAGAGCACACCTGACCCCTCACCTCTGACCCCTGACGGGTCACAGGACCCCTCACCTCTGACCCCAGTCTCGACGCCGTGTAAACTCAGTGACCCGGCTCTCAGCCCGTCCGAGGCTTCATTCACCGATCGGTCCGGACGCTCATCCACAGACACTTTCTACACCGTCTGCAGCTCCACCACACTGAGCCTGTGTGACCCCGGCGAGCAGGACGAGGCCGAGGAGGGGGGCGAGGGGTCAAAGGTCACGTACAGTATGATCGGCGGCCTCAGCGGTCAGCTGCAGGTCATCAGGGAGACCATCGAGCTGCCGCTCAAACACCCGGAGCTCTTCAGAAACTATGGTGAGTGAGGTCAAAGGTCAGATCCAGCCGGCCCGACCTCTGACCTTCAACCATTTAAACTTCACTTCTAACATCAGTCTTTGAATCCTAGTACGTAATGATAGAGAGTCAGTGTTGTTACTGTTAGGAAGGTGTGGAATAAAAAAAGAATAGTTTTGTTAAAAAAAAAAAAAAAAAAAAAGATAAGGTAAGGTAAAATACAATATAAATGTTAGATGGAAAAATGTAAATTAAACAAAAATTTAATTAATAAACCGTTTTTAAATTATAATATTCTAGTTATAAATTATAATGTAAAAATGACAAAAGCACATAACAAAATTATTAGAAAAATTAACTAAAGTTACTAACTGAAATACCACTAAAACTAAAATTACATAAGCTATTTAAACAAAAAAAATAAATATAAAATGCCAAAAGTGCATGAATAAATCACAAAAATGTGATGTGGTCATGTGACGAGTGTCTGTCGAACAGGGATCCCGCCTCCTCGAGGAGTGCTGCTGTACGGGCCGCCCGGCACAGGGAAGACCATGATTGGACGAGCCATAGCCAATGAAGTGGGAGCTCACATGAGCGTCATCAACGGCCCTGAGATCATGAGCAAGTGTGTGAGAGACACCACACACAAGAGTCACATTTATTCAGTGTATATACACACTTTGACTAAATCTGTAAGAAAAGTGATAACTAGATCAACAGCAGCCAAACTCAGGAACAGTAAATCACTATCTCTAAATACATACATATATATATTTTTTTTATTCAACTGAACTGAAATTGATAATCAAAACAATACCAACAAAGAACAATACTTTTTATTATATACATCATACAGTACAGTAGATTTAATATCTAATAGTATTTGTTTAATATTGATTGTTGTAAGTGTGTAATGTGTTTGTGTCTCTGCAGGTTTTATGGAGAAAGTGAAGGCAGACTGAGGCAGATTTTCACTCAGGCCTCACAGAGGTATCTCTACTTCAGCTCACGGTGTGTGACACGGTCAGACCTTCATGACTGACCCGTGATCTCTCTGTGTGTGTGTGTGAGACAGGCAGCCTGCCATCATCTTCATCGATGAGCTTGACGCTCTGTGTCCGAAGAGAGAAGGAGCTCAGAATGAAGTGGAGAAGCGTCTCGTGGCCACTCTGCTGACGCTCATGGACGGGATCGGATCCGTGAGTATCTGACCGCTGCTGACCTCGATCTGTTTCTGGTGATTGTCGTGATCTGACCTCCGTCTGTTTCTGGTGAGCGTCGGGATCTGACCTCCGTCTGTTTCTGGTGAGCGTCGGGATCTGACCTCCGTCTGTTTCTGGTGAGCGTCGGGATCTGACCTCCGTCTGTTTCTGGTGAGCGTCGGGATCTGACCTCCGTCTGTTTCTGGTGAGCGTCGGGATCTGACCTCGGTCTGTTTCTGGTGATCGTCGGGATCTGACCTCGGTCTGTTTCTGGTGAGCGTCGGGATCTGACCTCGGTCTGTTTCTGGTGAGCGTCGGGATCTGACCTCGGTCTGTTTCTGGTGAGCGTCGGGATCTGACCTCCGTCTGTTTCTGGTGAGCGTCGGGATCTGACCTCCGTCTGTTTCTGGTGAGCGTCGGGATCTGACCTCCGTCTGTTTCTGGTGAGCGTCGGGATCTGACCTCGGTCTGTTTCTGGTGAGCGTCGGGATCTGACCTCGGTCTGTTTCTGGTGAGCGTCGGGATCTGACCTCGGTCTGTTTCTGGTGAGCGTCGGGATCTGACCTCCGTCTGTTTCTGGTGAGCGTCGGGATCTGACCTCCGTCTGTTTCTGGTGAGCGTCGGGATCTGATCTCCGTCTGTTTCTGGTGAGCGTCGGGATCTGACCTCCGTCTGTTTCTGGTGAGCGTCGAGATCTGACCTCGGTCTGTTTCTGGTGAGCGTCGGGATCTGACCTCGGTCTGTTTCTGGTGAGCGTCGGGACCTGACCTCCGTCTGTTTCTGGTGAGCGTCGGGATCTGACCTCCGTCTGTTTCTGGTGAGCGTCGGGATCTGACCTCCGTCTGTTTCTGGTGAGCGTCGGGATCTGACCTCCGTCTGTTTCTGGTGAGCGTCGGGATCTGACCTCCGTCTGTTTCTAATGATCGTCGGGATCTGACCTCCGTCTGTTTCTGGTGAGCGTCGGGATCTGACCTCCGTCTGTTTCTAATGATCGTCGGGATCTGACCTCCGTCTGTTTCTGGTGATCGTCGGGATCTGACCTCCGTCTGTTTCTGGTGATCGTCGGGATCTGACCTCCGTCTGTTTCTAGTGAGCGTCGGGATCTGACCTCCGTCTGTTTCTGGTGATCGTCGGGATCTGACCTCCGTCTGTTTCTAATGATCGTCGGGATCTGACCTCCGTCTGTTACTGGTGAGCGTCGGGATCTGACCTCCGTCTGTTTCTAATGATCGTCGGGATCTGACCTCCGTCTGTTTCTGGTGATCGTCGGGATCTGACCTCCGTCTGTTTCTAGTGAGCGTCGGGATCTGACCTCCGTCTGTTTCTAGTGAGCGTCGGGATCTGACCTCGATCTGTTTCTAATGATCGTCGGGATCTGACCTCCGTCTGTTTCTAGTGATCGTCGGGATCTGACCTCCGTCTGTTTCTAATGATCGTCGGGATCTGACCTCCGTCTGTTTCTAGTGATCGTCGGGATCTGACCTCCGTCTGTTTCTAATGATCGTCGGGATCTGACCTCCGTCTGTTTCTAGTGATCGTCGGGATCTGACCTCCGTCTGTTTCTAATGATCGTCGGGATCTGACCTCCGTCTGTTTCTGGTGATCGTCGGGATCTGACCTCCGTCTGTTTCTGGTGATCGTCGGGATCTGACCTCCGTCTGTTTCTAATGATCGTCGGGATCTGACCTCCGTCTGTTTCTAATGATCGTCGGGATCTGACCTCGGTCTGTTTCTGGTGAGCGTCGGGATCTGACCTCCGTCTGTTTCTGGTGATCGTCGGGATCTGACCTCGGTCTGTTTCTGTTGAGCGTCGGGATCTGACCTCGGTCTGTTTCTGGTGAGCGTCGGGATCTGACCTCCGTCTGTTTCTGGTGATCGTCGGGATCTGACCTCGGTCTGTTTCTGGTGAGCGTCGGGATCTGACCTCGGTCTGTTTCTGGTGAGCGTCGGGATCTGACCTCGGTCTGTTTCTGGTGAGCGTCGGGATCTGACCTCGGTCTGTTTCTGGTGAGCGTCGGGATCTGATCTCCGTCTGTTTCTGGTGAGCGTCGGGATCTGACCTCCGTCTGTTTCTGGTGAGCGTCGGGATCTGACCTCCGTCTGTTTCTGGTGAGCGTCGGGACCTGACCTCTGTCTGTTTCTGGTGACCGTCGGGATCTGACCTCCGTCTGTTTCTGGTGAGCGTCGGGATCTGACCTCCGTCTGTTTCTGGTGAGCGTCGGGATCTGACCTCCGTCTGTTTCTGGTGAGCGTTGGGATCTGACCTCCGTCTGTTTCTAATGATCGTCGGGATCTGACCTCCGTCTGTTTCTGGTGATCGTCGGGATCTGACCTCCGTCTGTTTCTGGTGATCGTCGGGATCTGACCTCCGTCTGTTTCTAGTGAGCGTCGGGATCTGACCTCCGTCTGTTTCTAGTGATCGTCGGGATCTGACCTCCGTCTGTTTCTAGTGAGCGTCGGGATCTGACCTCCGTCTGTTTCTGGTGATCGTCGGGATCTGACCTCCGTCTGTTTCTAATGATCGTCGGGATCTGACCTCCGTCTGTTACTGGTGAGCGTCGGGATCTGACCTCCGTCTGTTTCTAATGATCGTCGGGATCTGACCTCCGTCTGTTTCTAGTGAGCGTCGGGATCTGACCTCCGTCTGTTTCTGGTGAGCGTCGGGATCTGACCTCGATCTGTTTCTAATGATCGTCGGGATCTGACCTCCGTCTGTTTCTAATGATCGTCGGGATCTGACCTCCGTCTGTTTCTAGTGATCGTCGGGATCTGACCTCCGTCTGTTTCTAATGATCGTCGGGATCTGACCTCCGTCTGTTTCTAGTGATCGTCGGGATCTGACCTCCGTCTGTTTCTAATGATCGTCGGGATCTGACCTCCGTCTGTTTCTAATGATCGTCGGGATCTGACCTCCGTCTGTTTCTAGTGATCGTCGGGATCTGACCTCCGTCTGTTTCTAGTGATCGTCGGGATCTGACCTCCGTCTGTTTCTAATGATCGTCGGGATCTGACCTCCGTCTGTTTCTGGTGATCGTCGGGATCTGACCTCCGTCTGTTTCTGGTGATCGTCGGGATCTGACCTCCGTCTGTTTCTAATGATCGTCGGGATCTGACCTCCGTCTGTTTCTAATGATCGTCGGGATCTGACCTCCGTCTGTTTCTAATGATCGTCGGGATCTGACCTCCGTCTGTTTCTAATGATCGTCGGGATCTGACCTCGATCTGTTTCTAATGATCGTCGGGATCTGACCTCCGTCTGTTTCTGGTGATCGTCGGGATCTGACCTCCGTCTGTTTCTGGTGATCGTCGGGATCTGACCTCCGTCTGTTTCTGGTGATCGTCGGGATCTGACCTCCGTCTGTTTCTGGTGATCGTCGGGATCTGACCTCCGTCTGTTTCTAATGATCGTCGGGATCTGACCTCCGTCTGTTTCTGGTGATCGTCGGGATCTGACCTCCGTCTGTTTCTAATGATCGTCGGGATCTGACCTCCGTCTGTTTCTAATGATCGTCGGGATCTGACCTCCGTCTGTTTCTAATGATCGTCGGGATCTGACCTCCGTCTGTTTCTAATGATCGTCGGGATCTGACCTCCGTCTGTTTCTAATGATCGTCGGGATCTGACCTCGATCTGTTTCTAATGATCGTCGGGATCTGACCTCCGTCTGTTTCTGGTGATCGTCGGGATCTGACCTCCGTCTGTTTCTGGTGATCGTCGGGATCTGACCTCCGTCTGTTTCTAATGATCGTCGGGATCTGACCTCCGTCTGTTTCTAGTGATCGTCGGGATCTGACCTCCGTCTGTTTCTAGTGATCGTCGGGATCTGACCTCCGTCTGTTTCTAGTGATCGTCGGGATCTGACCTCCGTCTGTTTCTAATGATCGTCGGGATCTGACCTCCGTCTGTTTCTGGTGATCGTCGGGATCTGACCTCCGTCTGTTTCTGGTGATCGTCGGGATCTGACCTCCGTCTGTTTCTGGTGATCGTCGGGATCTGACCTCCGTCTGTTTCTAGTGATCGTCGGGATCTGACCTCCGTCTGTTTCTGGTGATCGTCGGGATCTGACCTCCGTCTGTTTCTAATGATCGTCGGGATCTGACCTCCGTCTGTTTCTGGTGATCGTCGGGATCTGACCTCCGTCTGTTTCTAGTGATCGTCGGGATCTGACCTCCGTCTGTTTCTAATGATCGTCGGGATCTGACCTCCGTCTGTTTCTAATGATCGTCGGGATCTGACCTCCGTCTGTTTCTGGTGAGCGTCGGGATCTGACCTCCGTCTGTTTCTGGTGAGCGTCGGGATCTGACCTCCGTCTGTTTCTAATGATCGTCGGGATCTGACCTCGATCTGTTTCTGGTGAGCGTCGGGATCTGACCTTCGTCTGTTTCTGGTGACCGTCGGGATCTGACCTCTGTCTGTTTCTTTTGATCGTCGGGATCTGTAATCTTAAATACTTTAAATAATCACATTAACTCAGCTTAACATAGCTTTATTAAGGGAAATTAAATTACATTTTAAACTTAAGTAAAATTTTATTTAATAAAATAAAATAATGTTAGGTTAAGTCAAATTATAGTTAACAACAATAACCCTTGGTTTTATCTATTTTGTGTGTTTTTAGCATTTTAATTAACTTTTTAAATTTCAAAGGGAAACACAGCTTGAGTTATTTCATTATAATACACAGTTATGATATCATAAATATAGATATTTAACCACAGAATGACACAATTGACCAATCACAGTAAATATATTCAAGAGAGATGTCTAATTAATATATATGTGGGAAAGTGTTTTGTTTTGCCATTATTTTTCATGTTTTTTTTTTTGTTTTGTTTTTTGCAGCTCATTTAAATAGTCCTGTGGTCTGAAAATGATTTCTTTCTTTGAATCAAATTATTATTTTTAGCTCAAATAGTAGTTACATTAATTGAAAAGTACAAATATCGCATGCATGCGCTTATAAACTGAATGTGTCGTTGTATGCATGTCATGCACCTGAACGCAGGTTATGGTGAATATTTAAAGTGTGTTGTTGTTGTGATTTGTTTTCTGTGCTCAGGAGGGTCACAGCGGGCAGCTGCTGGTTCTGGGGGCCACCAATCGTCCTCATGCTCTGGATCCGGCGCTGCGGCGGCCTGGACGCTTCGATAAGGAGCTGGAGATCGGCGTTCCCGGCGTGGACGGGCGGATGGATATCCTGCAGAAGCTGCTGCGCTCCATGCCGTGTGACGTCTCCGCCGCTGAGCTCCGGGAACTAGCCGACGCGGCGCACGGATACGTTGGAGCAGACCTCGCCGCCGTCTGCAAGGAAGCTGGTGAGTGTTCTTATAAAACACAGCTGTTTAACATTTTGGCTCAACCGATGTGTGTTTGTCAAGGCCGATGTGATACCGATTAAGTAGACCGATAACCGATATTTTGAACCGATATATATATATATATATATATATATATATATATATATATATATATATATATATATATATATATATATATGTGTGTAAATGACTATTTAATATCAGGCCTGCGCTTGACCTTTGACATCTGTGTGCCCAGTATGTATGGTATGTATGTTTCATCCTGAAGAGTACACTCAGAAATGCATGTGTTATTAAATGTAGCACTGCATCAGTGTGTCATCAATGGATGCTCTGCAGTGAATGGGTGCCGTCAGAATGAGAGTCTGATAAAAACATCACAATAATCCACAGCACTCCAGTCCATCAGTGAACATCTGGAGAAGACAAAACCTGAAACAAATCCAGCATTAAGATGATTTTAACTCAAATAAATAGTCTATAATCCATAATAACACTTCATCCAGTGAAAAAAAAAATTCTGGTCTGAATCAGGAGAGAAATCTGCACAGATCAAGCAGCGTTTAAACATCTCTAAACCAATATGTGTCTATACAATAGTGTCAAAAAGTGTCCTTATGGATTATAGACTATACGTATTTGAGTTAAAAACATGTTAATGCTGGATTTGTTTCATCTTTTGTCTTCTCCAGATGTTCACTGATGGACTGGAGTGCTGTGGATAATTGTGATGTTTTTATCAGCTGTTTGGACTCTCATTCTGACGGCACCCATTCACTGCAGAGCATCCATTGATGAGACACTGATGCAATGCTACATTTCTCCAAACCTGATGAAGAAACAAACTCCTCCTGATCTGGGATGAACACAGATGCTTCGGTCACGCAGGGAAGGTGATTTTTACTGTAGTATGTTTATATTGAGATTGTGTGAATATCTGAGATGTGTTTGTCTGGCTTTATCTCTGAAGAAAAGAAGCAGCTGGTTTAAATCAACTGAACGATCCTAAAGGAGAATAAACAGCTGTAGTGTGCATCAATCACGGTTTCTTCCTTATAAAGTCTTTCTCCTGTTCGCTCTTTCCTTTTACAGCCAGACGAGTTTCGGACACAAACTCCACGGTTTATACGAGCGTCCTGTTTATAAACCCGGAAGCGTTTGTGACGCCTGTGTGTCCTTGTTTCTCTCTGGAGTTTGTTCGCTGGTATTGTTCCTGTAATACAGAAACGAGAAAGATCTGAAACATCCCTGCTTTGCTCAGTTTCTCTGCAGTTTTCTTTCTTTCTTCAATCGTCTTTTAATAATTTAATGTTTTGTCTGTGTCCTGCTTTCAAACTTAAATACCATCAAAAGCACAATTCACAAAGAAAGCATTCAGAAGTCTTTTTAAATATGCAATGTAATGCTTATATATTAGTCACAATATATGTAGTACAGGACTTAATTTTTCTTCATGATGAATCGAAGGAATAGTTAAAGGGATAGTTCATGATTTACACTATCCTATGGCTTTCTTCTTTCAGATGAATACAATCAGATTTATATTAAAAAATATCCTGGTTCTTCCAAGATTTATAATGGGTACTGAGAATTTTGAAGCCCATTAAAACGTTGTCGATCCATCATGAAAAGTGTCCCACACGGCTCCTGTGGGTAAATAAAGGCCTCCTGAAGCGAAAGACAAAAAAAACATTTACAACTTTACAAACCATAATCTCTGATTGTCTGTTTTCTGACCCAGTGTTCATGATGATTTAAGCTGGTTTCCATGTGATCTGTTTTTAATTGGAAGCAGAGGCTCTTGGTCTCTAACGCTCCTCTTTGGTTTCTGTGTTTGGCCGGTGTTTGTGAGTCCTGTTCGTCTGAGGTCCAGAGAGAGCAGCAGGTCAGGCTTGATTCACATCCGATCAGCGCGGAGGATGTTTACTCCGTATCGGAGCGGAAGAAAGCCTGCGGGATGTTTGCTCTCAAATAAATCAACTCAAACAGAGATTAAACTTACGACTCTCACTGGATTCAGCAGAAGAAGCTGCTTCAGCTGTGTCTTATTATCCGTCCGGTGTGTGTGTGTGTGTGTGTTGCAGCGATTCCGTCGTTATTTACTCGTGTTAAGCGTTTCTGCTTTTAGAGACCAAATAGATGAAACGAGAAATACACCACCTGACAAAAGTGTGGAAAAAATCTTATTTATTTAATGATTTTTAAAGAAGCCACCTGAGTTGCATTTATTTGACCAAAAATACAGTAAAAATTGTTAAATATTATTACAATCTAAAATAACTGTTTTCTATGTGAATGTATATTAAAGTGTAATTTATTTCTGTGATGCTCCGCTGTATTTTCAGCATCATTCCTCCAGTCTTCAGTGTCACATGATCTTCAGAAATCATGAAAAATGATGATTTACTACTCAAGAAACATTTCTGATTATTATCAATTTTGAAAATAATGTTCCTGTAAAATTCAGCCACACATCACAGAAATAAATTACATTTTAATATACATTCGCATAGAAAACATTTTAAATTGTAACAATAATATAATAATAATAATATATTTAATTAATTTTACTGTATTTTTCTATATTTGTAATCATATAAACGTGGTCTTGGTGAACATAACAGACTTCTTTTGAAAACCGTAAATCATAAT
The DNA here is from genome assembly GCF_023724105.1 of Carassius gibelio. NCBI lineage: Eukaryota > Metazoa > Chordata > Actinopteri > Cypriniformes > Cyprinidae > Carassius > Carassius gibelio. The sequence goes on from NC_068384.1 coordinate 8,033,935, forward strand.
TATTCCACATTTTTGGATTGTTAATAATTTACTGTGATGTTGTGTGTTTCTGCAGGTCTTCACGCGCTGAGGAGGGTTTTAGGACCCAAACCTGTTCTCTCTGATGTCCAGGTGATGAACAGTGTAAAGGTCACGACCTCTGACCTGAGACTGGCCATGACAGAGGTCAAACCCAGCGCGATGAGAGAGGTGGCCATCGATGTACCAAAGGTACAGTGTTCATCTGAAGACTTTCACATGCCGTGTTTATCAGATTGACCTATCAATATTCAGATTGACAGATTGATGGGCCAATCACAGCTCTGGATTTAGATCCTGTAATGCAAATGAATCAAACAGCTCTGTGTGTGTTTGTAGGTTCGGTGGAGTGACATCGGTGGGATGGCGGAGGTGAAGCTGGCTCTGAAGCAGGCGGTCGAATGGCCCCTGCGGCACCCCGAGGCCTTCAGAAGGTTGGGTATAACGCCACCTAAAGGCGTCCTGCTGTACGGACCGCCAGGATGCTCCAAAACCATGATCGCTAAAGCGCTAGCCAACGAGAGCCAGCTCAACTTCCTGTCCATCAAGGTACATATCAGTTGTGTGAGAATCTTTTGCAACTATTTTTATCAACTATGCATTCCGTTAGTTTTGCAAATTGGTATGTTTCATCAGGCCACGAAGAAATATAGAGCTGAGTATCATCAGCATAACAGTGAAAGCTAACACCGTGTTTCTTGATGATATCTCCCAAGGGTAACACGTAAAGTGTGAAAAGCAACGGTCCTAGTACTGAGCCTTGTGGTACACCATACTGCACTTGTGATCAATATGATATCTCGTCATTTACTGCTACACACTGATGATTGTCAGATAAGAAATAAAGCTTCACTAAACATTATTTGTAGCACCTGCCATCCAATAATCGCTATAAACATTGTGCTTTCTGACTTTGATAAGAATTAAATTCTGACCTGTCAAATTCTGGCAATTTAAAACTATTATATAATTCTGAGAATAATTGTAGTTTTTTTTTAAAGTCAGAATTGTATGATGAAAAATGTGCTATTATTTGCAATTAAACAGAATTGCGCTATTTTAACTCAGAATTGGCGCGATATAAACTCAGAATTGCATGATATATGCTCAGAATTGTGCGATATAAACTCAGAATTTCTGTATATTAACTTAGTTGCATCATATAAACTCAGAATTGTGTTGCAAACTCAAAATTGTGTGATATACACTCAGAATTGCATGATATATGCTCAGAATTGCGCGATATAAACTCAGAACTGCGCGATATTAACTTAGTTGCGTCAAATAAACTCAGAATTGTGTTGCAATAGCAATTACTTTTTTTTTTTTTTACATTTTTATGCCATAGCAAAAATGTGCTTTCATAGGACATCCTTCATTGGAAAATGATTGATAAAGTAAATTATATTTCTTTAAATTCTCATTTAGGGTTTGTCTTCGTCTGTGGTCATTATAATTATCTTGACATCAAAATGAGAGTAGTATACTCGTTAATCTACACATCAGCTGTAACTGAAGCTCTGTATGTGTGAACTGAAGTTCATCTCGATCAGATCAGGTGTGTTTGGGAGTGAGTTCCCTCGCAGGAGGATGTTTAGTCTGAGAGACGCTCGCCGATATCAATCTCTCCAAAGCAAGTTACGGAAAACACACCCTCCGAGAGAAAACCCAGAGCCTTTGTGTGTGTGTGTGTGTGTGTGTGTGTGTGTGTGTCAGGAGGTGATGAAATGCATTGCAGGACGAGAGGAAGTGCACTTGACTTCAGAGAGAGTATTTATCAAGCTCTGGTCTTCAGTCTTTGTGCCAGTTAGTTGTTAATTGTCTTGAGTTCCTGTCCAGATTATCGTCTCATTAATCTCTCAGTGCTGCTGATGTTTAACAAGCCGTTTATTCTCACACGCTCAGATCTGTGTCGCTCGATTCTTATCGAAACATGCTTACTCCACTCGAGGATGCGAACACAGATGAGTGTGTCCTGTCACACACATTACACGCACCTTAGATGCTCAGTTTCATGTTTATGTGAATATGTTATAGGTCTGTAATGCATTGATAATTGATTGGTGAGGTATTGATGATGCTGACGGTGAGTGTTTTAATTGTGTCTCTACAGGGTCCAGAGTTACTGAGTAAATACGTGGGTGAATCAGAGCGAGCGCTTCGAGAGGTGAGAGTCTGTATGCACCTGATCAATGTCCCCAAATCACGGTTACTGATCACCATGTTATTTCACACCTGTATGACTTACCTTTTTTTCTTTATGAATTATACTTGTTGCTCTTTTTCTTTACAATGGTGATGTTTTCCAGCTCCAATACAAGTTCAGCTCATGTCAGTTTCTGCAGAAAAACACTTCAACTATAAATAAAATGAAATTGCACATATTTCAAACATGCAAAAATTGCAGGTTACTTTTAAAATTTTGTAGGATTTAACATCAGAAATGTGAAGTTTATAATTTTTATAATTAAATTAACTTATTTAATTAACTCTTCTTTCAAAAGTTGTTTAATTTTAATTGTAAAGCATCATTTTTTACAGTTTTTTACAGATTTTTTTACAGAAATATGAAGCTTATTATTGTTTTAAATCACCTTTTATATAATTGTTGTATTTGAGTGTTAAAGCAGTTTAAATCTTAATTTTTTAAATCCTAAAGTAAAATTGCATATAACTTTATACATAAATCTTAGTAAAGGTTAAATGCATTATTGTTTTCTGAAGTCATATGATGCTTTGTGTGAGAAATGACTCTTATTTGTTTAAAAAAGTAAAATAACACTTTATTAGGGAAAGTGCACTCATTTTCTGTGTTTCTGAATGTTTCGTGTGTGTGTGTGTGTGTGTGCAGGTTTTCCGGAAGGCCAGGACAGTTGCTCCATCTATCGTTTTCTTTGACGAGATCGACGCTTTAGCAGCGGCACGAGGAAGGTAACCAAAAAATCATCTATGACATTTCTAAAGCACAGTTCATACTGTCATAAACAACACACATCAGCCACATTATTATCTGATCATATGAGTTTAGTAGTGTTGAATGTGTGTCGTTCTGACATATAGGAAGCTGTTGATGCTCTACACACACACACACACACACACACACACACACACACACACACACACACAGAGGGACATCTGTGCTTTAGAGACACAAGCATGTCTTTGTCTCAATGAAAGCAGATGAAGAATTCTTCTGTACGTCAGTGTTCAGGGAAACACACACTGAACTTCAGAAGTCATGAAGTAAACCAGGATTCAGTGTGTAGTTGCTGGGCAGATGTTGTTTTAAATATTTGGCAATGAGTGTGATGTGTGTGTGTGTTAGTAAATGATGAGACTCGTTGTGTGTTTCCAGCTGCAGCTGATGTCTGTGTGTGAATCTGAAACACTGAGGTGTAAGAGATGGTTTTATTTGTTTGGCTCTTTGCTTGTTTAATTAATAAAGTGCCTAGTGTTTCAAGCTTCTGACAGGAATCACACACACACACACACACACACACACACACACACACACACACACACACACACACACGGGTTTGTTCTGCTGAGTCAGAAATTAATTTACTGGATTGAATCCTGAGTGACACGTTGATTTACTGATGAATGTGTTTACCTGTAATCAATCACACACCGCAGCCATCCGAAGCACACTAGAAACACTGCAGCAGAACTCTGTGTGCTTGCTAGGGTCAGTGTGTGTGTGTGTGTGTGTGTCTTGTGTTTGGTGCTGATGGAGGGTTTGTGTGGTTCAGTTCTGGTTCCGGCGTCGCTGATCGAGTGTTAGCTCAGCTGCTGACGGAGATGGATGGAATCGAACAACTAAAGGACGTCACGGTTCTCGCTGCAACCAACCGACCTGATATGATTGACAAGGTACGGCTGATCCCCACACACACACACACACACAGCACACACACACACACACGTCTCCTCCTGCTGGGTTTGAGAGCTTCTACTTCCTGCGGTCAGAGGCTCACAGCAGCTGTCACTCATCCTGATTGACAGCTCCTCCATCAGTCTCAGACCCCCTGCAGAATCCAGCCGTCCCACAGATCTGCTGATGTCACCACACACACACACACACACACACACACACACACACACACACACACACACACAACTTCATTTGAATCTCACACAACCAAATGGACAAACACACTCCTGAACTCTCCTCAGCTGCTCTGTGTGCGTGTGTGTGTGCGTGTGTGTGTGCGTGTGTGTGTGCGTGTGTGTGTGCGTGTGTTTGTGTGTGTGTGTGTGTGTTTATTTTGCTGCAGTTTATAGTTTGGTGTCAAAACGCTCCCTTAAGTCCAAATAAACCTTCTTTTGAGGACATTTGAGGAGCCTCAGCTGAAAAAATAAATAAATAAATGCATTTTTGAGTATTTTTATTTTTCTTTAGTTTATTATCATAATTAAATTGTAATCATTTTAAATTATTCTAATTATTAAATTATAAAAAATATTATTAAGTGATTAATAATTACAAATAATTTTCTAAAAAGTCTTACTCATAATGAATTCAATAAAATGCAGACATTCAGAATGAAAATCAGTGTTTCCTCACAGATGTGTGTGTTTGTTTGCAAAAGAGTGAACAATGAGTGAGAGATACAGAGACAGACTGAGAGAGAGAGAGAGATGGAAGGGTGAGCTGTGATCCTCTTCTGAACAGAAGGAGGCGCTAGACCTGATCAGATCAGATCAGTCCGGTTTACTGCTTTAACTTGAGAGCTTTTCAGATTTCAGCTATCATTGCAAAACCTGATGTTCATCTTCAGCGTTCATGTCTTGTTTTTCAGTGCAGATATCTAAACATTCATAAATCAAGATACATTGAATGGAGAAGCAAAATTTGGTTTTCTGAGAAATTAATAAAAAATAAGTGACTTTTTGCTTCAAACGAGAACATAATATCTGCCAATAAAATCAGAAAAATAATGGCATTTTCCACTGGCAGATATTCTTACATATTGTTAGCATAAACTCACTTAATTTTGATAAAAAAAAAAAAAAGATTGTAAAATAAAATATATTAAATGTAAAAAAAAAAAAAAAGAATTACAAAATTACAAATAATTCAAATTATTAAGACAATTGTAAAATAAGAATAATACAATTATTTTCGGCTTTATGTTCACATTTGTTTCTGCTGAAGGTTCGGCTGGATTACTAACAATAAAATATTTGCTTTTATCTTCAGATTCATTGTAAAATAAAATAAAAATAAAACAAATACTTAAAAATATCATTTAAAATAAAGAACTTTGTAAAATCCAATTAAAGTATTTTTTAAAGTAAAAATAGTGCAAATGAATCGAAAAATGCTATTGTAAAATAAAATTATAAAAATAAATTCACCTCTTTTTCCTTTGAACAATCCGTTCGTATTCAGATTAAAACATTTGCATTAGTCGTCAATGAGTGACTGATAGATGCACTTTAAAAAATAAATGTTCGTACTCGTCAATAAAACAAAGTTAATTGAAATACGTCTTTCTACCTCAAAAATTTCACATTTAATTCACTGTGTTTTCGTTGCCATTTATTTGCAATTATTTGTGAAATTTACCAGAGATTAACAAAATGGGGTTATTTTTCTGACTCCTTTGGCAGACATTTGTTCTTGTTTTAAGCATGTAAAAACGCAGTAAAGTCGCTCTGAGCCGTGTTTGAGCCGTCTGTCCGCTTGCGGTTTGAGGAAACCGTTCAGAAAAACAAGCAGCGCAGAATGTGAGACCTACAGCGCTCCGGCTCGGATCGGCCCACAATCCTCGGGAAAACCGGACAAAACAGGAAGCACTCAAAGCTCGCAACAGGAATGTGAAAATGTGTGTGTTTGTTCTGGCCAGTGCTGCGTGTTTCAGATGTTTTACAGGGTTTTTCTTTGAAGAAAGAGGAAAAACTGAGTGGATCGCAGCAGGGAGGAAGTGTTCGAGTTATTGGAAGGTTTATCAAGGCCTTTAAATAGCTGTGTGTGTGTGTGTGTGTGTGTGTGTGTGTGTGTGTGTGTGTGTGTGTGTGTGTGTCCTGGGGGACGCGGCTCAGTGTGGTGAACAGGTAACTGGATCTACAGAAGGAGGATGGGAGGATCCCGACAGATATCAGACTTCAAACACATCACAACCTCCTCTCAAACCTGACTGGAGGATATCAGGAGGAAATCAAAAACTATTTAGATATTAAAATAATACAAATTAAGTCCGCTTAATTCAGAGAGAAACAGATCTAGTTTTCTGACCCCGTTGGCAGGTATTTGTTCTTCATTTAGCCATAAACTCGTTTAATTTTGATTAATTGCGTGGTCATGTTTAATCTCTAGTGAATCCTGATTTATGAATGTTTCGATATTTGATCCTGTCTTTGTGTAATCAGGAGTTGTTGCATAATTTTCATTTGAGGGACGTCTGAAACATTCCCTTAGCGTTCAGCTTAACAAAACTGGATTTAGATCACAAAAGAACACACACACACACGTTTGTTTTTGTGTAAAGTGTGTTCATCCCATAGGTGTAATGGTTGTTATACTGTAGAAACTGTATATTCTATGTCCCTACACCAACCCTACACCTAACCCTAACCCTCACAGGAAACGTTATGCATTTTTACTTTCTCAAAAAAACTCATTCTGTATGATTTATAAGCGTTTTGAAAAATGGGGACATGGGTTATGTCCTCATAAGTCACCCTCTCCTTGTAATACCTGTGTCATACCCCTGTCATTATACAGAGTTGTGTCCTGATATGATACAAAAACAAGAGCACACACACACACACACTCGGTGCTTTAGAGAGACGACAGATCGAGTGAGGCAGGAAATGAAGGCTCTTTGTGAGTGCGATCTGGCAGGATTTGCAGCATGTGCAGTCTTGTCTTTCAGCTGATCAGACCACCACAGCTCTCTTCTGCTCTCACAAAGCCCTTCTGCAGCAGATAAAGCAATCGCACACATTCCAGATCAAGGGGAAACTTCTGGATGTATTGAATGTAAATGTTAAGACTAGTGCAGTATCACAATTGTAGGTTTGAAATAGTCAAGTCACCTGTATTTATATAGCGCTTTAAACAAAATACATTGAGTCAAAGCAACTGAACAACATTCATTAGGAAAACAGTGTGTCAATAATGCAAAATGATAGTTAAAGGAAGTTCATCATTGAATTCAGTGATGTCATCTCTGTACAGTTTAAATAGTGTCTGTGCATTTATTTCCAATCAAGTCTACGATATCGCTGTAGATGAAGTGTCCCCAACTAAGCAAGCCAGAGGCGACAGCGGCAAGATCAAGAAGACCTATATCAAAATAGCACACCTAGGTTACTAACTGATGACGAAGAATTGACAGAGCACCCATCAAGTTTTAGACAGTGTTCTTGGTTATTACATGCAGAGTTTTTAAGTCCTATAATTAACACCTCTGTTTTCTAAGAATTTAGCAGTAAGAAATTACTCGTCATCCAGTTTTTTATATCGACTATGCATTCCATTAGTTTTTCAAATTGGTGTGTTTCACCGGGCCACGAAGAAATATAGATCCGAGTATCATCAGCATAACAGTGAAAGCTAACACCATGTTTCCTGATGATATCTCCCAAGGGTAACATATAAAGCGTGAAGAGTAGCGGCCCTAGTACTGAGCCTTGAGGTACTCCATACTGCACTTGTGATCGATATGATACCTCTTCATTCACTGCTACAAACTGATGGAGGTCATATAAGTACGATTTAAACCATGCTAATGCACTTCCACTGATGCCAACAAAGTGTTCAAGTCTATGCAAAAGAATGCTGTGGTCAATTGTGTCAAACGCAGCACTAAGATCCAATAAAACTAATAGAGAGATACACCCACGATCAGATGATAAGAGCAGATCATTTGTAACTCTAAGGAGAGCAGTCTCAGTACTATGATACGGTCTAAATCCTGACTGGAAATCCTCACATATACCATTTTTCTCTAAGAAGGAATATAATTGTGAGAATACCACCTTTTTTTAGTAACTTGGACAGAAAAGGGAGATTTGAGATTGGTCTAAAATTAACTAGTTCTTTGGAGTCAAGTTGTGTTTTTTGGATGAGAGGCTTAATAACAGCCAGTTTGAAGGTTTTGGGGACATATCCTAATGACAATGAGGAATTAATAATAGTCAGAAGAGGACCTATGACTTCTGGAAGCACCTCTTTTAGGAGCTTAGATGGTATAGGGTCTAACATACATGTTGTTGGTTTAGATGATTTAACAAGTTAATACAATTCTTCCTCTCCTATAGTAGAGAATGAGTGGAACTGTTCCTCAGGGGGTCTATAGAGCACTGTCTGATGCGATACTGTAGCTGACGGCTGAATGGTTGCAATTTTATCTTCAATAGTATCGATTTTAGAAGTAAAGTAGTTCATAAAGTCATTACTGTTGTGGTGTTGGGAAATGTCAACACTTGTTGAGGCTTTATTTTTCATTAATTTAGCCACTGTATTGAATAAATACCTGGGGTTATTTTTGTTTTCTTCTGAATGAGAAGAAATGTAATCGGATCTAGCAGTTTTAATGCTTTTCTGTAGGATAGGTTACTTTCCCGCCAAGCAATACGAAATACCTCTAGTTTTGTTTTCCTCCAGCTGCGCTCCATTTTTCGGGCTGTTCTCTTTAGGGTGCGAGTATGCTCATTATACCATGGTGTCAAACTGTTTTCCTTAACCTTCCTTAAGCGTAAAGGAGCAACTGTATTTAAAGTGCTAGAAAAGAGAGAGTCCATAGTTTTTGTTACTTCATCAAGGTTCTGGATATATTAAATAGACTTAATTTTTATATTTTCTCAATTTTCAGTTAATGTTTTAGTATTTCAGTTTAAGTTCTATAGTGTTTGTATAGTTTTTATTCAGCTCATTAGGCTTTCATTTTATTTATAGTTTTTGTTTATATTTTGATTCGATTTTATTTTATAGTTTATATTTTCAGTGAAATTTTTATGAATGTTTTAGTTATTTTTGAATTTATATTTTATCTTAGTTTTCTTTTTTATATTACATTTTACTTTGTGTGTGTGTTTTATATTTATATATTAAGTAATATATATATATATATATATATATATGTATATATATATATATATATATATTTATAAAAAGTATAAGTAACATTTTTAAGTTTCCATTAGCTGTATTTTTATTAATTTCTTTTTAAATATGTCTACATAGATTTTATTAATTTTGATTTATTTATTTTAATTTATTTAGTTTTTGTTATCTTAGTATTTTGAGAAATGTAGTGGAAATAATTTTTTTATTGTTTTATATAATTTAGTTAACATTTACAACAAACATGTATTTAATATTTTTATACTATAATAACCCTGGTTTGAATGTGGTATCCTGATAAATAAATATACACCATTTAAAGTGAAAAAATGACATGTTTGTCTTGGTTTACTGCTGAAATTGAATTAATTTTGCAATTGAAATTGAAACTGTTTTTGAACTAAATATAAACAAACTTTGAATTAAATTCAGCTGAATAGTGACTATTGTTTTCTTTAGAGCTTCTTTACAGCTGAAATGCAATTTCTTTCACGATTAATGAACTTTGTAACATTCAACATCGTTACTTTTCTATTTGTTTATTTAGATTCTTGCTGTAGAAATATATTTTAACATGCTAAGTGATACTAAAACGTGAATAAAGCAGTGTAGAGAGAATGAGCGTCCCGTGAAACCCAACACCGATCCTCACACACGCTTGCGGTAACAGATGGAGCGCCTCATAAATCCACCCCTCGTGCCTCACCGGGGGCAGATCGCACTAATAATGCCCCCATTGTGGAGCATCGGGATCCTCCTCTGCTTCTCTCGCCTCCAAAAACAGCACATTTAACCCTCTTACAGGTGGATTAGAGAACAAATGTTTAGTTGATTCTGAATTGCATCGTTGCACTTTGTCATCAATCATTCCTCCAGTCTTCAGTGTTAAATTATCCTTCAGAAATCAAAAGATTTCTATTTCAAATAAATGCTGCCCTTACTGTCACTTTCTAGTCATCTGTGAATCCTGAAAAATGTATCACATTTTCCACAGAAATATTGCGAATCACAATGTTTCTTGAGCAATAATTCATCATATTATTCTGATTTCTGAAGATCATGTGACACTGAAGACTGAAGGAATGATGCTGAAAATACAGCGGAGCATCACAGAAATACATTACACTTTAACACAGATTCACACAGAAAACAGATGATTTACATTAGAATAATATTTCACTATTTTTACTGTATTTCTGATCAAATGGTGAGCAGAAGAGACTTCCATATATAGTTCTATAAATGTTTAAAAGCGCGATTCTTCTGTGCATGTGACTCGAGAGATGAATTGATCCGTCTCCTCTCTCTCTCTCTCTCTCTCGTCCTCTGGCTGGCCTGTCTTTCCTTTGGCTCGTTTTCTCTGCTTCCTTCCTGTGTTAATTGCTCTCCTGTCTCAGCGAGGGACGAGGCTGCCAGCGCGCGGCTCATTGGATGAGCATTCATTATGTGCTCAGTAATTGTAAACAGACTCACACACACACACACACACACACACACACACACAGTTTGTCGATCAGTTTCTGTCAGTCATAATATCATTGTTTAGTCTCTGTACATTGCAAAAACTGTGTTCTCCCTCGCTATTTTTCTCTCATTTTTCAGTGCAAACATTAAACATTCTTCAATCGAGAGTCATTTACTGTAAAATGACTTTAGATATAAAGTCTTGTTTTTATGAAAAATACAGTGTATCGTGTATTTTTTCCATCATGTAAGATGTAAATGGTCAGTTGTGTGGTTTGTTATAGTGTTACATTACAGCTTAAAGAAGAAAATAACACAAGTTAAGGAAAAAAACACTGCAGTTATTGTGGAACTAGTTAGAAGTTCTGCTATTTTGTGTTGGTCACTTTCTCAAAACAGTGGATCAGTGAAAACTGCTGAATCTAACTGATGATCATTAAACTCTGTGTGTGTGTGTGTGTGTGTGTGTGTGTGTGTGTGTGTGTGTGTGTGTGTGTGTGTGTGTGTGTGTGTGTGTGTTGAATTCTGTTTCCAAGCGATACTTTGTAACAGCCCTCATATGAACAGTGTTTACTGCTTTGTCGTGGGCGGCAGACAGGAAGTCACACACACACACACACACACTGGACTGTTTCGGTTTCTTTTTTTATAGATCTAAAAAACCCAAAAACTCAAAAAGAGTTCACCTAGAAATTCACAGGGGTTTTTTTTTTTTTTTTACTTCACATCATCTTAAACTTTATATAAATGCTCAGCTGAATATTCATGCTGCTCTTTTGCATTCAGAGAAAGTGAAGAAGTCTCTTCTGTTCAGCACGGCTGTGTTTATTAGTTCAGAAACACAGTAAAAATAGTGAAATATTATTCTAATGTAAATCATCTGTTTTCTGTGTGAATCTGTGTTAAAGTGTAATGTATTTCTGTGATGCTCCGCTGTATTTTCAGCATCATTCCTCCAGTCTTCAGTGTCACATGATCTTCAGAAATCATGAAAATATGATGATTTACTGCTCAGAAACATTTCTGATTATCATCAATGTTGAAAAGTTTTGTGGAAACCGTCATGCTAATGTTTGCAAGATGCTTGTAAAGGCACTGTATCACAACAACACAAGTGCATTTGAGATTGGAGAGTTAAAGATTCTCAGTGAATGACTCAAGCTGGCGATCGCAAACACTTACAGCAGCTCAGAGTTTGTTTCTGTCCTTTATAACAGTCTGAGTTCCTCAAATGTGTTCAGCTATCGTGTCTCGAGGCTAGAGCACTAGGTTAGACCTTCAAACCCTTTACAGATGTCAAACACAGCAGGCCGGGACACCAGAGATTGTTTCTTCCGCACGGGGAGCCACAAAATTTGTCCCTTTTGCATCGTGGTAACGTTTGGAGCTAAGAAAAGATGTGGCGCTTCCCCTCGCGGCATTCATCTGGAGCTCTGATTACAGCCTTTTCTTCCCTCAAACACAAACACAGGCCTGGAAAAACCGAAAAGAGAGAACCAGAGCAATTAGAGTAGAGGAAGACGCTAATGAAGACGCTCTGATTTCCTCTGATTTTACTTCTGTATGTTCCTCATATTTTCATGATTTCTGAAGATCATGTGACTCTGAAGACTGGAGGAATGATGCTAAAAATACAATTTCAATCACAGAAATAAATTAAAATAAATAAAACAGCTGTTTAAAATTGCAATAATTTTTTACAATTTTTACTGTATTTTTGATCAAATAAATGCAACTCCGGTGAGCAGAACAGACTTCTTTCAGAAAATCGTATTCTTCTTTTTAAAAATCCTATTATTTCAAACTTTTGAGCAGAAGTGTAGGTTTAAAGGAATTCTCCTGTGTAAAATTATATAATCTGATAGCTATATATCTTAAAATATTCATATCTGACAGTGGTCAAGTCTGACTGAACTCTTTTAGTCAAAGCTTGAAAAAAAATATCAATTTTAAGACTGTGTTCTTTGCATTTACAGTAAAAGACTTTTACATATCACCAAATCAAGTGATATGCATGTGTGTGTGTGTGTGTGTGTGTGTGTGTGTGTGTGTGTGTCGTCGAGCACTCGTAGATAAGTCTGAGTCCCGTCGGCTCTGATAACATCAGTTTCCATCCGCTGCTCTCGTTGGGTTTATTCAGCGGAAGCTGCTGGTTACTAAACAACCGAGCGTCTGGATTCGCCTCCAGACTTCCTGATGTCTGATAAGAGACCGAACAACAAGCAAAGCTTCATCCGACCTGCAGCTCATCTGCTTTATTATCTTACATTAGCAGCATTTGACTTTCTCAGTGAGGTTTCAGCTCATAAAAAAATACATTTGAAAAGTAGAGTGCACATTTTTACTGTATTTTTCAGCACTTTAAAACAGAACGGTTGATTTCAGTGGGATTTTTCGATTGTATATCTTCATTTTTATATCTTCTATAACCAGAACCAACATTACAGACAGACTTTAATATTGAAAAATACTGAATAAATCAGTTCTGGAAACTACCATTCAGAAAATTGTAATCTTTCTGTAAGAAATGTCTTCTGCACACCAAGACTGCATTTATTTGATGAAAACTACAGTAAAAATTGTGAAATATTATTGTAATTTACAATAATTGTTTTCTATGTGAATAGACAATAAAATATAATTTATTTCTGTGATTAATTACTCAATTACTCACTATTTATTTCGAAGAAAAATCGAAGTGATATGAAACGGTGTGTTGTATGTGAAGTGTGTGTTTGTACCGGGTCGTATAGTTCAGTAAACATCAGCTGTTTTGACCTCTGGGCTTCTCCTCTCTCTCTTTCTTCTGCCTCTTTCTTTATTTTTCTTTTTTTCCTCCAATCAAGGAGGAATTATCTTCTTTCCGGAAAGCGAGTTGGCCACTAATTTTAGCCGCTCTTGATTGAGGATGGAGGCTCAGGCTGAGGCCACATCCGCCCGAACCAGAGAAGTTAATTCCTACCAGAACACACAACATGTGTTTAGTTCTCCAACACACACACAGAGTCCAGCCGCAGTCTGCTTCGTGTGTGTGTGAGAGAGAGAGAGAGAGAGAGTGTGTGTGTGTGTGTGTGCTGTATAGGTCATATTTTAGAGGCTGTGGATTTTCAATTGATCAGTGGTATTGCATTAGTTTTTTAAAAAAAACTTAATACAATTTTGGAAATAATATATATATAAATAATTTTATTTAAACTTTTTGTTCATTATAAGTTTAAAAAAAGCTAATGCAATATTTTACTGTGCAGTGTCCTTACATTGAGCTCTGGAGCTGAAGCTGTTTTCCGTCTGATCCTCATCTGGTTTATTTCAACGGTTTGTTTCTGTGTCTCTGGAACAATTCCTCCCAGAGACTCCGACACGCATCCCAGAATTCCTCTGAGATGGTGTGCAGGTGCGAGCAGCGTGTGTCTAACGTTAAACACATCTGTCTCTCTCTGACGGTAAATCTGTCATGCATCTGTGTATGTTGTGAGGTTAATGTGCAGGTGTGTGTGTGTGTTGTGATGAGGTCACTGTTAGACTGCGCTAATAAACCTAATAAACCAAGATAAACTTTTGATTGACAAAGCTTAGCCTGAAAGTTTGTAAAAGTTTGAAACCATTTTATAGTTTAAATATATAGACAAACATACATATATACATATATGGATAGCATGTTTTTAATATGTTTCTAACATGAATTAACACTATGCTAGCATAAATTAGCATGTTTTAGCAGATGACTAACATGTTTTAGCACACGTCTAACATGATTTAGCATGTTGTTAGCGTGTTTCTAACATGATTTAGCATGTTGTTAGCGTGTTTCTAACATGACTTAAAATGTTGGTATTGTGCTTTGGCATGTTCTTAGCATGTTTCTAGTATGATATAACATTTTGCTAGCATATTTAACATGTTATTAACATGTTTAAACACTATGCTAGCCTAAATTAACAAGTTGTTAGCATATTTTAGCACATGGCTAACATGTTTTAACATGTTGCTAGCATGTTTAGCATTTTTAAAAGTAAACATCAAGTTTAACACTATGCTAGTCCAAATTAACAAGTTGTTAGCACAGGGCTAAAACGTTTTAACATGTTTCTAGTATGTTTATCAAATTGCGAACTTGAAGTATCATGTTGATGACATGTTTCTAACATGTTTAACACATTGCTAGCATGAATAATCATGTATTTAACACATGGCTAACATGTTTTAGCACGTTCAGCAATGCTAGCCTAAATTAACATGTTTTAGCATGTTACTAGCATGGATTAATATATTTCTAGGATGTTTCTAAAATGTTTACCACATGGCTAGCATGAATTAGCATGTTGTTGACATTTGGTACATGTTGGCATGTTGGTATCATGTTTTTAGCAGCACATGGCTAGCATGTTTTAACATGTTTACATGTTTTAACACTATGCTAGCCTAAATCAACAAGCTTTTAGCACATTACATCACATGGCTAACATGTTTTAACATGTTACTAGCATGTTTAACATTTGGTAATTAAAATTAAAGTTTAAAGCTATGCTAGCCTAAATTAACAAGTTGTAAGCACGTGGCTAAAATGTTTTAACATGTTTCTAGCACATTAACATGTTTCTAGTATTTTTATCACACTGCGAACTTGAATTGCTGTGTTGATGACATGTTTCTAACATGTTTAACACATTGCATGAATAATCATGTTGTTAGCAGCACATGGCTAGCATGTTTTAGCATGTTGCTAGCATTTTTAGCATGTTTTTAACATGAATTATGTTTAAACACTATGCTATCTTAAATTAGCATGTTTAAGCACATGACTAACATGTTTTTGCATGTTGCTAACATAAACAATCATGTTGATAGATAGATTAGAAATATAACATAGAATGGAAGGTAAAATGAGTAGAGCGTCAGTTTGTATGCGTTAGACGTTAGATCTGACGACTGAGATTCTTTCATTGTGATGCTGATGCTAACGGTTGGCGATGAGGTCATTTCCTGTGTTTACAGCTCTGGGTTAAAAATGGCCCCTGTGTGTGAAGGTCATGCTCTCTCTCTTTCCTGTGTGCGGTCGGTGCGTCTCGCTGTCTCTCTCTGAGAGGAAGTGCTCAGCGCTGGGAATCCCTGACTTCCTGTTTTGGAGGACAGACTTCACACCTGCCCACACAGGACTGCATCTGTCTGTCTGTCAGGAAGTGTGTGTCTGTCTCTGCTTGTGTTCAGATAATAGAGAGATGGGCAGTATTCTTATGAAATACAGTAGATGAGGACACACACACGCACACACACACACACGCACGTACACATGCTCTTGGCCGTTTAGTAAACAGGAAGCTTAATTGTTGAGTAAAACCCTGAGGACACACAGACGACATCTGCCTATCAATACCATGAGCGAGCGAGAGTGTGTGTGTGTGTGTGTGTGTGTGTGTGTGTGTTTGTGTGTCTGTTTCAGGGGGTTTCTGTATAGCCAGCAGCAATTCTCAGACTTCCTGGAGCACTTGTGTCTCTATTTACACACACACACACACACACACACACACACACACTGGACATGTAGCTGCAGTTTTGGGCTGAATGGAGCTTCCTGCTCTGTGTAAACTGATATGTGCTTGAAAGAATGTTTGATATACCTGCATGAAAGCACTGAGAAAGTGTGTGTGTGTGTGTGTGTGTGTCCTGTCAGCATGTTTAATTGACGAAGAGCTGTTTATGAGCTGCTGTGTGTCTGTCTGCACTCATTGTGTAAAAATACCTGAAGAACAAAACACACACAGTGAGAGAGAGAGAGAGAGAGAGGTCTGATGCTGATGTAAAGTGTTTTGAGCTGCTGTAGGTCTGATAAACATGTTGTGATTACAACTGAATGCACTGACTGTGTGTGTGTGTGTGTGTGTGTGTGTGTGTGTGTGTGTGTGTGTGTGTGTGTGTGTGTGTGTGTGTGTGTGTGTGTGAGAGAGAGAGAGATTCCCACAAACAAAAACAGCTTAAACGGAGCATAAATATACATTTGCTGCAGATGCTGATATTTATTTAATTAAACTCTGCTGCTTGTAAATCAGTGAGATGTTTCTAACAGTAGAGCAGATACTGATATAAACTGATGTAAATATGAGTCTGTGCTCTATATCTCCAGTAATGTGTCTCAGTGAGATGAGATGTGAATGATCCGCACATATAACACAGAGATTGAGAGCTGAAGAAATCAAGGCTCCTCAGAAGATGTGAGATGTTCTGGAGGCTTGTGAACATCATTCCTCCGCTGAGAAACAGTGAAAGTAAAGCTTCTGGAAACAAACGCTCCTCAAAAGATCCTGAGGATCAGATTTTAGACTCTGAAACATGATTGATGGAGAATCAAGTAAAGCTGAGCTGCTTCAGTCCAGGAAGAGTTCATCTGGAGATATTACTGACCTTACTCTGACCTTTACTTGATCACAATCAGACAAGATTTGCATTGCATTCAAGCTGTAGATGTTTTCAGTTTTCCATTGTGCATGCTCTCCCAGGGAATCAGAACCATGCCTTTGTTAGGGATTGTAATGCTACAGTTAATTCATTATTGACTTCTAAATTTTTCCTGCGTTACACCAGCGAAGCGTGTAAATGTTGTTCCAGTGTGTTTGTGTGTGTTTGAGCCGTTTCTCCTCACACACAAAGGCTCCGGCGCTTCATTGTGTCTCTGAGGGTTTGGTCTTTGCTTACAGTAAGAGGAACATCGGAGCGCTCTGGTTTTGTCTTTCAGCTGAAGGTCACGCAGATGTAAGCGGATCCGTTTCTGGCTTTACGCGAGTATCTGTGTCTGCACTGATAGCAGAAACCACAGGAACACATTCAGACCGAGATCACTTCAGATAGACGAGTCTTCATCACTACTTCAGGCTCTTCAGCTTCTTTACTGTTCCTTTAAACACAGTCACACTCAATAAATATTCAGACCTAAATTCAGGAACGATGTATTAGGTATTATATGTATAAATCAAACAGCTCAGCTTTTTGTAATAATACTAATAAACTCAATGTGTTGAGTTGATTGAATAATCAGGTTTATATATTATTCACTATCAATAATCCAGTTTACATTGTATCTTGTAGAGAGAGAGAGAGAGTGTGTGTGTGTGTGTGTGTGTGTGTGTGTCAAACTCATAAGAAGTTATATTTTGCATGTGTTGCATATATTATTTCTGATATATTGCTTTCTATATATATAAATATATATATATATATATGTATAATGATCGTGATGCACATTTATGCAGATAGAAAAAGAAAAACATTTTGCACATTTTTTTAATTTTCTTACTCGTCCTCATGAATAAGCACATGCTTTACTCTCTTTATGCAAGATGCACTTCATTTATGTTTTCTTTTTTTTTGTTTGTTTTGGTGAAATATGAGCCGGACAGGTTTTTTCCTGCCAGACCCACCCGTCTTGAGCTGAGAAGTGTTTGTTTGATTCTTCTAAACAAATGAGTTGAATAGAATCTCTTCTGCTCTCAGACGAGCTTCTGTCCTGTAATTCTACTCAAGTTTCTTTATTCAGAGTTTGAAAATGCTCCTTCAGCGCACACACACACACACACACACACACACGGTAATCATTCTGTCAACAAGCCAAGATCTCCGCTGAGGAGCGACAGCGTTATAAAAGCACCTTAAACACACACACAGAGCGGATCCTTCAGGACAGGAAGTGTGTGTGTGTGTGTGTGTGTCGCTGAGTGATGAATGACAGAGAAAGAGAAATAAAACATGTCGACTCCTGCAGTGAAACGGCCGGACGTCCGTCTGAATGAGTTGAGCAGACACAGATTCATGGTTTGCTGGAAGTGTAATCATGTCAGGGTTAGGCTGGATCTCTCTCTCTCTGTGTTAGTGGTCAAACAAGTCTGAGTCTCAAACTAAAGCTAGTAAACCGCTTTCATTAATTGCAATAAATGGAAAAAAATTTATGAACTTGATCTTAAAATTTTGAAATGAAATAACCTAAAAAAAAGTGGTTACATTACTATATATATATATAGTTTTCTTCTCATTCTATCCTGATGATCCGACGGTAGCTATTCCACCAGATCCTCCTATCAACCCTACTGGCAAATGGCATCTCAGGAACCACACTTCACTGGTTTGAGTCTTACCTATCAGATAGGTCCTTCAAAGTATCTTGGAGAGGTGAGGTATCCAAGTCTCAACATCTAACTACTGGGATGCCTCAGGGCTCGGTTCTTGGACCACTTCTCTTCTCTGTCTACATGGCATCATTAGGTTCTGTCATTCAGAAACATGGCTTTTCATACCACTGCTATGCTGATGACACTCAACTCTACCTCTCATTCCATCCTGATGATCCGACGGTAGCTATTCACATCTCAGCTTGTCTAACAGACATTTCTTCCTGGATGATGGACCATCACCTTCAACTCAACCTTACCAAGACAGAACTACTTGTGATTCCAGCAAACCCATCGTTTCATCACAATTTCACCATCAAGTTAGACACATCAACCATAACTCCTTCAAAAACAGCTAGAAGCCTTGGAGTTATGATTGATGATCAGCTGACTTTCTCAGACCACATTGCTAAAACTGTCCGATCCTGCACATTTGCTTTATTCAACATCAAGAAGATCAAGATTTGGATAAAAGATATACAGTAAAAACATAAAAACAATAAAATATAATTATGAAAACTTACTGAAAAAAAAACTAAAAATTTAAATTAGCAATGAAATAAATCAAGAAATTAAGTTAACATACTAAAATAACTAAAACTATGAATTAAAACTAAGTTTAAAAATAAAAAAGTCAAAATATATGCTTAAATTAAAATGAAACATATATTTAAGCATATTTATAAATAATATAGTAGTAAATAAATAACAGTAAAATATAACTGGAAATGAGACATTGTAGCATTATACCATACAGTAGAAAAAGTATTTAATAGTAGTTCATAAATGGATATATATATATATATATATTTTTTTTTTTTTTTTTTTTTTTGTCTAGGCAACTAAATACAATATTTTTTAAGCCTTAAAATGACTATAAATCCAACTCAAATAAAAATACATTAAGCTACATTTAAATATTTTAACTAATAAAAATTACAAAAAATGCATAACAATATTCCTAAAAATGTAAATAGAAACTGCAAATAGAGAATCGCAGAGAAATAAGCTTTTAACTTAAGTAGCAGAATTGTTTCCATGGCTTCTTCAGATATGTCTTATATCAGAAACAATGTGACTACTTTCTTTCGTTCAGTGTAGTGCATTGTTAAAGCTTGCAGTGTTTTTCATCATATGTTCTTCTGTTTGTCTTCAGAAGTGATGCACAAACTCTCTCTCTCTCTCTCACACACACACACACACACACACACACACAGAGGATATCAGGAAGCAGTGTGCGGTGGATTGTGCTGCAGGTCACAGATGTGCAGCGATGACTTCCTGGAGTTGTTTTCTCTCTCTCTCTCTCTCTCTCTCTCTCTCTCTCTCTCTGTCTGTCTGTCTGCAGCTGCTGTTGTCCTCTGTTTCTCATCCTCTGGTGTGTGTGTGTTGTGTGTGTGGTGTGTGTGGTGTGTGTAGCTTCTGTTCAGCTGCCTCTCAGGAGCTTTGACAGCACAATATATCCACAGATCCAGATCACATCAGTATCGGCCATGATCATTCATCATATCGGTCTGGAAGATAATATCAGTTCTGTTTATTATCTCCAGTTCAAACATCTATAATATTTTAGAGAAGTTACTATTAAATACTTTTTCTACTGTATGGTATAATGCTACAATGTCTCATTTCCAGTTATATTTTACTGTTATTTATTTACTACTATATTATTTATAAAAATGCTTAAATATATGTTTTTTTTTTTTTCAATTATATTTTAAGTATACATTTTGACTTTTTTATTTTTAAACTTAGTTTTAAATTTATAGTTTGTTATTTTAGTATGTTAACTTAATTTCTTTATTTCATTTCTTACTTCATATATATATAATAGTTATATATTATATATTTATATTATTTGTGATGACATACCATTAAAAATTTTTTAACTGTTTTGTTTTTTAATAAAAATAAATGTATACTTTTACACATTCATTTGATCAAAAGTGACAGTAAAGACATTTATAATGTTACAAAATATTTCTATTTCAAATAAATTATGTTCTTTTGATCTTTCTGTTCATCTGTGAATCCTGAAAAATAAAATGTATCAGTTTTCACAAAAATATCGTGCAGCACAACTGTGTTCAGCATTGATAATAATCTTCATGTTTCTTGAGCAGTAAATCATCATATTTTCATGATTTCTGAAGATCATGTGACACTGAAGACTGGAGGAATGATGCTGAAAATACAGCGGAGCATCACAGAAATACATTACACTTTAACACAGATTCACACAGAAAACAGATGATTTTAACTGTAATCATATTTTGCAACTTTTACTGTATTTTTGATCAAATATAAGCAGCCTTGAAGAGCAGAACTCATATTGCTTGTGTGTGTGTGTGTGTGTGTGTGTGTCTCTCTCTCTGTGTGTGTGTGTGTGTGTGTCTCTCTCTCTCTCTCTCTGTGTGTGTGTGTGTGTGTGTGTGTGTGTGTGTGTGTGTGTGTGTGTGTCTCTCTCTCTCTGTGTGTGTGTGTGTGTGTGTGTGTGTGTCTCTCTATCTGTGTGTCTGTGTGTGTGTGTGTGTGTGTGTGTGTGTGTGTGTGTGTCTCAGGCTCTGATGCGTCCGGGGCGTCTGGACCGCATCATATTCGTCCCGCTGCCGGACGCAGACACTCGCAGAGAGATCTTCACGCTGCAGTTCCGGAACATGCCCATCCATCCCAGCGTGCACCTGGAGGACCTGGTGACCCGGACAGAGCGCTACTCGGGGGCAGAGGTGAGAGGTCACTGGGGTCAGAGGTCACGCTGTCATTTGCTAAAGTGTTTTCACAAGGTGCAAGATGCTGTTTCTCTAAAGTCAGTGTGACTCTGAACTGCTGCACAGACGCTCGATTGTGTGTGTGTGTGTGTGTGTGTGTGTGAGAGAGAGAGAGAGTGTGTGTGTGTGTGCAGCAGTAAATATCAGCAGACAGATGTGTTGGTGTTTCACATGTTAAACTGTAAATAAACACGACTTAAAAAGAGAGCGCAACACGCTTACACTCATCTGAATAACGGGTGAAGACACACACACACACACTCTTGATAGTTTGCGTGCTGCAGTGGTGGTGTGTGTGTAGTTCTGCAGCGGAGCTCGTCAAGCGTTTATTTGTGCGATGCGTGTTTGCTTTGGTGTTGTGACTGGTGAGAGCAGGGGCTTCTGGGTAATGTGATGTTTACAGCATGTGTGTTCAGCCTCAGTGACACACACAACACACTCCAGCCGAGCTGCAGGGAATTATGGGGCTGAGCTTGCAATTAATAGTGCATTTGTGGTGAAATTGTGTGGTGAAGTGCAGCACTGTATTAATTCACCGAGAAATGATCCTTCTGACATCATTTCCTCAAACTCCTACAGTTTTTACACAACATACAGTGACTTTAAAACATCTCATTTATCATATAAGCCAGTTTATTTATCAGTTTCACATTACAGTAATGATTTGGGGCTGGAATTAATTTAATTATCATAAAAATAACAATTCACAATGTAACAAAACAGTTTTACTTTATGGAAACTACTGTGTTACAGTATCCTAAAATCAAGCTTAATCTTAAAATTATAAAAATGAGTGTGAACTAAAACTAAAACTGAAAATGAATTAAAAAGGTATTAAAAAGGTTACTTTTAAAATAAACACTAACTGAAATACAATAAAACAATAAAACATAAATAAAAAAACTTATTAAGAAAATGTTATGAAATAAGACACACCACCAAATGATTAAAAGTTTAACTAAAATTAAAATGAAAACACAAAATCTGAAAAACAAAAATAATAAATCAGAGCCTTATATTCAAGTTTTTTAAAAGTTAATATTCTGTTCACACCTTGATTTTCTATGCGTTTAAAAATAAACTGCAAAAAATTTAATAAAAAACAACAACTTTATTTAAAATGTTCAAAATCTCAAAATATCGATTACAAAATAAAAAGGAAATAATAATAACAATGTAAAATTTTTAACAATTATTTTTGGGATTTCAGAAGTTTTTAAAAAGCAATTTTCTTTAATGAAAACAGTTGTTAAGAGTTTTTTTAAACATTTTAAACAATGTCATATGAAAATACTTTATGAAATCAAGAAAGAAAAAGATAACACTTTACATAAAGTACTAAGTAACATATATTTGTTACATTATGACATTGAAAAAAAAAATTAAAGTAATTTCTAATAATATGATTAAATATAAATTCTTATTTAAGGGCTCACTGTTATTTTCAGTCAAACAAGTTTGATTTATTAGTATAATTATTTATACAGTGAAATATTACAAAAAATGTTTTTTTTTTTTGTTGTTTTTTCTTTGTTATTTTTATATTTAATTTATAATCTATATAATTTAAAATAATGTCAGTTTAATGATGGGAGGAAGTGCTTCATCTCTCCTGACTCCTGCTGGTTCTGTCAGCACACAGGAAGTCTCTGAGCATCACTTCCTGCTCTGGCTCTGGAGAGCGCTCTGCTGCTGCTCTGAGCAGTGGTTTGTTTGGTTAAAAATAGTTTTGTAATTATAGGAAATGATTTTTGCTGCGTGTTTCTCCTGAACGCTGTGCTAATTTGTGGTCAGGCGTTTTGCCATCAACCACTTCTGTGTGTTCAGAGCTGACAGACGGCAACACACACACACACACACACACACACACACACACACACAGATAGACAGACAGTGCGAGAGAGAGAATGTGTGTGTATGTCTGTCTGTGTGTATAAGTGTATTTGTGTGTGTCTATGTCTATGTGTGTGTGTTTAATTTTTTCAAAAATCATATCACCATGGCATGGAATATTAAATTAGAAATTAAATTTATGCATTTACCAGATGCTTTTATGCAAAGCGACTTCAGGCTATCTATGATGAATATATATATATAGTTATAGTTTCCATTCACGACTGTGTGTATGTGTGTGTGTGTGTGTGTCAGATCACAGCTGTGTGCAGAGAAGCGGCTCTACAGGCGCTGCAGGAGGACATCACAGCTCAACACGTGAACGCCGGACACTTCGACTGCGCTCTGAACACCGTCAGACCCCGAATCCCTCAGACGCTCCTGCAGACGTACAGCAGCTACCAGCAGAAACACTTCTGACACGAGCAGAGCACCTGTGTGTGTGTGTGTGTGTGTGGGCATCTAAATAAAGGATTTATTTGATGACAGAGCAGTGTTTTATTCTTCTGTAGGAAAGAAAGATTGCATTCATTTATTTTAACTCAGACAATGTTTAAATGAAGACCCCTGAAAAAAAATGTTTTGAATGTTGGAGGTTTCATTAAATATTCTTCAATTTAGAAATCCTTCAGTGCTGCACATTGATGTCTAAAACTAGTAAAAATAGTTTTCTTTACTGAAATAGAGGGAATAAAATAAATTATAAACATCTGATGAAAAACTTTCAAGATTTAAAAACCTAAACAATATTAGAAAGTTTGCTTTTGCAACTAACTGAAAGAAAGAATCTACTAAATATTACTATAACTGAAATAAAAAATACATTTAAAATACTACAAAGGACAAAAGCACAACTAAACTTTACTAATAAAACATTTAAATCAAAATATGAAAATAAAGGTTAATCCTATATTGTTATAATATCTACTAAAACAACACTGATGCTATTAAAATTGTTATTAATAATAATTTATAATATCATATGTCTAATAGTCTATAATATAATATTTCAAAATGTTTTATTTATTTGCTTTTAAATATATAGCCTTCTTTGTAATTCTTATGTAAAAAAAAACAATACAGTAATTTAAAACTAAATGTCAAAACAGTTTTCATCGATACCTCTCAGGAGGAGTTGTGTGTGTGTGTGCGCGCGCGTGTGTGTGTGCGGCTCGTTTCCATTTGAATGCATGAAATGACTTTGTGCTGAACTTTCCTTTCTCATGTATCCGGATGCAGCACATCCGCCCCACACAAACACACACACACACACACACACACACGGGGAGGGGGTTTGAGCTCTTAAGGTCGCACCAGCGCTGCTCGTGTTTTTGATCTGATGTTTTCGAGATGTTTTACTGGACAAAAGCTTTGAAAACTTTTAATGAGAACTGATTAAGTTATGTTTTCATCATCTAAAAGTTTAGTGCGCATCGCCCCACTGACAATCAGTAAAACCAAAAACACTCAAGAGTGTTAAACATTACTAATACTGCATTTCTGAATCAGAAACTTAATGATACACTTTATTACAACACACGCGGGTGTAACGGAGTGGAAATGTGGCAGATGTTGAGATGTTGAGCGCGTGCGCGACGTTCCGACGCAGATGCGCGTCTGTTTCACTCGATCCACCTTAAACCCAGAGCTCGTGCGCCCCTCCTGCATCTGCCCCATGATCCTCTTTCATTCATCAGTGTGTGTGTGTGTGTGTGTGAGAGAGAGAGAGCACGCATCTGATCCGACACACTCACGCAGGGTCGGGCGCGCGGAGAGCACTGCGCTAAACCAGCAGCGAACGCGCTTCACTCGTGGATTTACCCGGATTCCTCCCGCTTTCCCTCGGAGTCTCCTCTGGATGTTATGATCGCAGTCATGCGCTGGTTTCTGACCTCGTTCTGGACATATTGATGGATGTTTGGAACATGGACTGATGGATTTGACATTAAGGGAGTCTGTCTGTAGGTACGTATCATGCCTCACACACACATCCGTGTTATTTAAAGCGGAATAAATCCGGTTTGGATGGAGATCGCGTGTGGATCTGTGAAACCCGCAGTTTTTGCGTGTATTCAACACGCGTGTATTACTCAAAACTCACGTTAATAATCATATAATGCGCTTCAGGCTGTGTGTGTATGAGTGTGTGCGTGCGTTTGAGCTTGAACACACACACACACACACACACACCTCCCCCAGCAGGCTTGTTTTCATTCATAAGTTTGCTTTTTCTTGTAATTATGCCTTTTTTTAGGGGTTTTTTTTTCGCGTACACTTTTTTTATGTATTAATATAGTTTTCAAAGAAACAATATATAAATAAACAAAATAACTAGGAAAAATATATTTGCATAAAAAATAATTCGCGCATTATTTTTATTGATATTAACGCATTAGTTGCGCATCACGCAAAACTTTGCGACTCCTCTCGGTTCTGAAGCGCGTGAAGTCTCGGACTCGTCCCGCATCATGAAGCGCTTTGAGAAGCGTGTGAAGCTCTGTGTTTGATTTGAAGGCTTCCTGCTCTGTGTGGCTCTGCATTTTAATGTTAACCAGCCATACACATGCAAATCAGCACGGGAAGTATTTGTACTTTACTTCAGTTGTGTGCTTATTGAGGTCGGTACAAAGTCTTGTTAATAGTCAACTCTCTCTCTCTCTCTCTCTCTCTCTCTCTCTCTGTGTGTGTGCTCGGGGGTTAAATGTCTCTGTGAATAGAAGGAATAGAACTAGAGACCTTCATTTCCCTCACTCACTCACACACACACACACACACACACACACACTTCTGCGGTGTGATTTATGAGCTCTGTCTCTGAAAGTAGATCTGCACACGTCTAGTCCGGATCCGCGTGAAGCGCGTCACGGCTGAATGAAGCGCGCGTGAACGCGCATCTCGGAACACCGGGGTGTGAATTGTGTGTCCGAGGGAGTCTGACCCTCTAATTAAGGCTGGAAACCCCCAAAGGAAGTCAAAAACAAAAGCTTGGGGGTCTGACAGTGTGTGTGTGTGTGTGTGTGTGTGTGTGTGTGTGTGTGTGTGTTCCAGCAGGGTGCTTCAACGCTTCAGTGGCCACTAGTTAGATAAGTTTTTTTTTTACCAGTACGCGCTTCAAAACAAAGATTTTCGCAATCATTTTTGGAACCTGTTCACTACAGTGCTCAAGAGATCAAAAGTTCTTTTCAGGCATCGATGGTTCCATGAAGAACCTTTAAAACATTCCATTCCACAGAAGATTCTATAAGTTCTTTAGATGTTCTTCTAACTAAGATAAAGTGGTTTGGTGGCACTTTATCTATAATGCATTGTAATCTATGTAACCAGCATTATGTGTTAAGTTAAAATGGATTATAATGTTTGCAGATCCTTTGTTTGATCTGAAAGCAGTTGTTTGTCATGTGTTTTAATGCTTTATTCTTTCTAAAGGTGATGAATGGTTACAATTATTTCCGAACCACTTTATGATTGACTTTTATATAATATGGCTTCAAGAAAAGAGTTACAAACAATTTTTTTTATTAGTGTAAAGAACATTTTAATTATCTACAGAACCTTTTGTTAGGTTTCATCTATGTTAAAGGTTCTTTATGGAACCAGTAGATGCCAATAATGAACCACTCTTGGCTTCCAAAAGAACCTGTCAGTGATCGGTTCTCAAAAGAACCATTTTTGTCCAAGAGTGGTTCCATGGACGTTAAAGGTTCTTCATGGAACCGTCGAAGAAACTATTTATGCTTTGTCAAAGAACCTCCATTTATGTTAAAAGTTCTCCAACCAACCACTAGAAGCAAAAAAAGAACTTTTATTTTTTTAAGAGTGAAGCTGCATCACACACAAAAAAAAGTGTGTATTTTGAGAATAACCCGTCTCTCTCTCTCTCTCTGCTTGTCTCTCAGGGTGTCAGATGAACGTTGCATCCGTGTTGTTTGGAGTTGCTGATCGTGTCTTATGGATCGCCACGGACAGCGCGGAGGGAGCGTCAGACATCCGGACCTCTCCTCCGGTGCAATCCTGTCCCTGGACCAGATCAGAGCCATCCGCTCCCGCAACGAGTACACGGAGGGCCCGGCTGTACCACGCAGACCTTCCCTGGAGCCGCCTCGCGTGCCTCCACCACGCAACGCGGACAAGCAAGAGAGAACTCACGAGGTGATCCTAGTGAACGTCAATAACAACTACGAGCACCGAACGGGGCATCCTCCGGCGCTCAGCAGGTCCACGAGCACCGGGAGCGCCGCTAGCTCCGGGAGCAACAGCAGCCGCGGGTCGGAGCAAGGCCTGCTAGAGCCGTCGCATCATCGCAACCGCGCCATACGGACTCAGCCGAAAGCTCTGAATGCCCCCTCGCATCCGTTTCTCCCGCCGGACGTTCCGCTTAAACAAACGCAGTTGGAAACTCTCAACTCGCCGCATTTATACATCTGCGAGAGCTGCGGGAAATGCAAGTGTGGCGAATGCACGGCGCCCCGTCCGCTCCCGGCGTGCCTCGCGTGCAACGGACAGTGCCTGTGTTCGGCCGAGAGCGCGGTGGAGCACGGGACGTGCATGTGTTTGGTCAAAGGGATTTTCTATCATTGCTCGAAGGACGATGATGACGTGGGCGACCCGTGCGCGGACCGGCCGTGTTCACTGTCGCATCCGCACTGCTGCTCGCGCTTTCTGTGCATGGGCCTCATGTCGGCTCTCTTCCCGTGTCTGCTGTGCTACCTTCCCGCTAAGGGCTGCGTGAAAGCGTGCAACTCGTGCCACGACCGCGTGAACCGGCCTGGATGCCGCTGCAAGAACTCGAACACCGTTTACTGCAAGCTGCAGAACTGGAACCATACGCCCGGAAAGCCGTCCTGAGAACTCACCCATACTTCTTTAGCTGAAGAAAGCTAATTTTGCTGCTGCAGGATGCGGAAATTGCGAACGAGGCGGAGCGAGGGGAGGAGTTATGTAATGAGCGCCTGATAAGCCACGCCCCCCTCACGCAGCACAGAAGAACCACTTGTTTCTTAACTGAACCAGTGTTGGCCTTACCTGACTTTGTACAGCTATTAACTAACACGCGCCGGTGCTTCGAAACGCCTCCGACCAAACCTGTGAAGGACTATGTAGAAATATGTAGCTGTTATCAGATCCACAGACGCAGTTTATACGAAACTGTCCGTTCGTTCTCATGTAAAGTTGTACGTTTAAATGCTTAAGAGGAATTTACGGCTATTTTTTAAAAGGAAATGTTAAAACTGTTAAATCTGTTTTTTTTTTTTTTTCTTTGTTGTTGATGTTGTAAACAAAATATATTTATTATGTGAAGCTCTATTATTTTATGATATTTATTGCAAAGGACAGATTTACCCATGTCTGAATATAACGAAATATCAACACTTACTGCACCATGACAGAATGGAGGAACAGATGGAACCATGTTAACTTTAATGCAAAAATATACAAATTAATGCAAACCGCTCTTGTCTAGTGTCTGATTTCATGTGAAGGAAACAGCTGAGAGTTGTAGAGTCAGAGTTACTTGGACTAAAGATGCATTTATTTAGGATTTACTGATTACATCTGCATTGCAGAAGTTGGATTGTGTGCGTGATTCAGCAGGACAGAATCAGACGTGTGTGTGTGTGTGTGTGTGTGTGTTCACCTGGCCACCTGTGTCAGGCTCATAAAGTGTCTCTCTTTGTCTTCTTTTATTGTGTTTGCTGCGGTCAGGTGTTTGTTTGTGAGCTGCTGGGTTTCACTCGTCCCTCAGATCTGTCCTTCTCCTTCTGTGCTGCTCTCAGCTGTGGTTTCTGGCTTAAAATTGAATTTATATATATGGACTAAAAGATTTAAATACTTGCACAAGAGCACATGATTATCTGAATTTGTAGATTGTTTATCACATTTCAGATTTTAAAGTGTTGGGAATCTCAGATTGGTTCAGATTAAACCCCAAATGTTTTTAAAGAAAGTTATCAATTATAACCCGTTTATAAATCAAAGTATTTGTTGTTGTGAATTTAATATAAGCTGTTTTTAATGAAGAAAAAAACATCTAAAATTTAAATGTCCTAAAATATGATTCGTTTTCTTGCCAAATATATTGTGAATTCATAGATTTTAAGTTTTTAAATTAAATATTTGTTTTAAAGTATTGTCATTCTCAGGCCAAGTCACATATAACCACAAATTTTCTCAACAATTTAACACATTATCAGCTAAATTATTTTTACTGTACAGTTAAAAAAAAGATATTTAAATGGTAAATTGTTTATAAATTAAGGTATCTGTTGTTCTGAATTTAATATATGCTGTTTTAAGTTGAGATTAAATATATTTATACCATGATTGAGACTGTAAGAGATTTTTACAATGGATAAAAAAATATTTTAACTCCTAAAATAAGATTTTACTTTATTTTAAATATTCTAAATATATATTTTTGGTTTTAGTTTGAAATCTAACCTAGTCATGTTCTTTGTGAGATTAAGTGAAAAAAAATTATTTGTTGGAGATGTTGTGCAGGATGTGTGTGTGTGTGTATGTGTGTGTGTGTGTGTGTGAGTGGAATTTATGTGTGTGTTAACGGAAGTTTAAACAGCTCAATAGAAAACAGGCAATAAGGGCCAAACTTCCAAATGGAGTCGTTAAGTGTGTGTGTGTGTGTGTGTGTGTGTGTGTTTGCTCTCTGCAGGAATGCACCTTTTGTTGTTGTGAATTGCTTTGTGGATTAGTCTCCTGTCTGTTTCCTGAACCTTCAGAGAAGTGTGAGGGTCCTTTTGGCTCTGATTGCCTCACAGGGACACTATAACACACACACACACACACACACACACACACACGTGCGCAGAGCTTTTGTTCAAGGAAGCTGTTCTTCATTGATTATAAAAAGAAACTCACATGATTTAGTTTGTTTGTGAACGCTCATTTTCTGTCAAAAAAAAGTTACTGGAAAGCATTTTACAAAAAAAAAAAAAAAAAAAAAACCACTTATGTTTTATTAAATGCATTATTAGAGTGAACTGTGTTTACACCAAATCTATGGTTTATAAGATTAAAATACTTAAGAAAGCAAGTTTGGGTTACAAGACAAGTTTCAAAATAAATATGTATTTCACAGTATTGTGAATCTCAGGTAAGATCACATTTCCCCCCAAAATCAAAAGGAATAAAGAATCAATTATTAAATATTTTGCATAGAGAAAATGAAGCTTTTTGACAATGAATTTTTACTTTATTAATTTAACTTTACTGTAAAGCATGTATTTCTTTGTAATTATTTGAGCCGTTTACTTGCAGTTTCTGAGTGAAACTTTTCACTATTTTATTTTCAATACCTTTGAAGACATTTACCAACCAAGAATAATCTGTAACTCAAGCTCTGTAGAAACTAGTTTTTAGTCTTTATGACTTTCTTCCAGTGAAGATTCAAAGACTTTATTGGTTTGATATATGAGGCGTTTGAACTGCCAGCATTAATAATAATAATAATAATAATAATTCAGTGATGTGATGGTTTCCTCAGGCGTGTGTTTACAGTCAGATCCTCTTTCAGCGTCTCACACACACACACACACACACACACACACACACACACACACACACACACACGGGATCTTCCTACACGTATCAACATGCATGGAAATCACTGTGAGTCATATAGGAAACTACACACACTCACACACACACACACACACACACACACATCAGAAACCACACAGGAAAGCCAAACCACTCCGTTCCTAAAAAACACTTTTTACTGTTTCCTCTGAGCTTAAAAATAGGCCCTGACCTTCCCACAAGTGTGTGTGTGTGTGTGTGTGTGTGTGTATAATAAGCCTTAGGCAGTGAGCAGAAGTCTTCAGCTTGGGTGGAATATTAATATGTGATGATGCACATGTTTGATGTTTGTTTATAGATGTTTTCTGATTGAGTGTCCTTCACACGTCTCCTGCTCTTGTGTTTCTCTCTGTTTCTGTCTCTCTCTCTCTCTCTTTGTGCTGTTTGTGTATTCGCTGGAGAGCGTGTGATCTGTGCTTTTCATCATGTCACGCTGATGGAGCTCTGATTGATTTCTCGTCAGAGCAGGAAATGTTTCACAGGATTAAACTCTTTGACTGAGGTCGAGCTGATAGCAGGAAGAGCCCGGCGGGGGAGACCAGTGTGTGTGTGTGTGTGTGTGTGTGTGTGTGTGTGTGTGTGTGTGTGTGTGTGTGCTCTCTGTCCTGCTTCATCTGAGCCTCACGGGAGAGTTTAGAACCACTGGGGAGTCATTAACACACACACATTGGGTGTATGCGTGTATGCATGTGTGTGTGTGTGTGTGTGTGTGTGACAGCACGTTCTGTTGGATCAAACGCGGGAGTTTAACAGGTTTAACATCCCATTAAAGGAGAAGCTGATTTGAATGTGAATGGTGTCCTGTAGCGTCTGTGATTCACTCCAGATCTGCACTTTATAAGAGTTTACACTCTATTTGTACATATGCTTAATTAAATATTGTTCCACTGAAAGACAACCCAAAAGGCAGTGACAAATTAAAATTATATAAAATAAAGCTAAATAAATAATAAAATAAAATATAGCTGCAAGCAGCGATGTCGGGCTCAAGCCATCAGTGCAATGCCACCCCCGGTGGCATATTGGATGAAAAATGAAATAAATGTATATTAGATATGTTGCCTTGGCAAGTAAGTCAAATAAGTTCGAAGCACTAAAATTACTGATTGGAAATAAATAAAAACTGAAAAATAAACGTAAATTAAACACAAATAGCAATATTTAAAACGAACAAAATGAAAACTAATAAAAAACTAATAAAAATGACAAAAGGTCATAAAATTATTATTATTATTATTTGTCTGTTTATATTCATTCATACATTATTTATATTATATATGTTATCTATCTATATATATATACATATTTTAGTGTATTATAGATTTTTATTTTAGTTAAATTGTAGTATATATATATATATATATATATATATATATATATATATATATATATATATATATATATATATGTGTGTGTGTGTGTGTGTGTGTGTGTAATTTAAATAGTTTTGTGCCCTATATTTGGCAGATCTAATCTGCTAAATGCTACTATAAGTCATTAAGATTTTAAGATATTATATACATTATCATCATGATTTTCTGTAAAGTTGCGTGTGCGCAAATAAGCATAAGATGTTAGTGTAAAATAATTTGCCTTAGCTGTAGTTTTATAGTTGATTTTGAGTTTTAAATTTTATTATAATGAGGTAATCCAAACAAAATGAAACCACAATTGTTTCCCACAGGTCTAAATTTTTTAAGAAAGTAAAGCATATTAGTTGAATATTATTCAGTATCAGCTCCATATGGACTGATGAAAACGCTTTACACACGGAAAACTTCTTTGATTTTGGACTGAAACACACGTCAAGAGAGAGAAGATGAATAAATGGAAAGAAGACAGCAGGTCTGACTGGAGCAGAGAGGCATGATGGGATTGAGGTGTTCAGGACCTCAGGAGAAAAACTCACCCAAATTGTAACCATTAATTATTAACCTTAATACACAACAATAAATTAACCTTAATAGGCTACATTTATTAAAATATTATTAATATTTATTAAAATAATTATGTTTAAAAAATTTCTTAATTTAAATCACCTAAATATAAGTATTAATTATTTAATAACCCTAATAATAACTTTAATAAACATTGTTTATTAAAGTAGTTTATTTGGTGCCACTAAAATGTATACTACTATTAATTTTAAAATAAAATAAAATGAAAGTAATAAACTCGTATTAAATCTAAGTTGAAATGAATTCTTTTCAATGTAATATTTATTCTAAAATCTTTGTTGTTGCTATTTTTCTTTGTGTGTGTGTGTGTGTGTGTGTGTGTGTGTCAAGAAGTCTGCACATCAAAGCTCTCTCTCTAAACCTCGTCATATCTGTTGTTGATTTAGCTCTCGCTCAGAGATGGAGAGAGTTTGAGGAACGTGTAAAAGAGTTACAGGCCGTCAACTCGTACTCCTCTGTTTCATCTTTTGCTCTCTTTCTTCTGCACGTCTTTGAACTGAAGGCCCTTTACGGAGGAATAAATGCCCTCAGAAACAAGTGGATAAACATGTGCTACCAGACCCCCCAAAACACACACTCATGTGCAGGGGTGGTCAGTGCCCCCCATCAATCATCTTGTCCCCCCTAAGTTTGGAATCATATCACACCAAACAAATTTGTGACATTTATATATAAATGTCACCAGCTGCTAATTTGTGTTTACTGGCAGGCACAGAGCATTTTTAAAGCACGGCTTCATCAAGATGGCACCGCTGCGTCCGGTCGCCGTCCAGGTCGCTCCGCTTCGATTATGTTTTTATTTACTTTTTAACTTACTTTTGCGTTCTCTTTTTACACACATATCCTCTGCACTGATCATTTACGACAAAAAAAACACTTTTGGACATTGGACACCACTTCACTGACCTGTTTCAGGACACTTTATCCTCCAACCCATCGTGGCCATCTGAGATTATTCCGGAAAGCCGAGATGAACAATGACCACCTGAATAACCACCCGAGGCAACGGATCCAGAAACACCATGGGAAAACGCGCTGGGATTCGCAACAGCCTGAAGAAAAGAGCTCACAGTCCTCCTCTACCCAGCAATCTGCTCACCAATGTCCAGTCTCTGGAGAATAAGATGGACAATCTTAGAGCCAGGATAAGTTTCCAACGGGACATTAGGGGGACCTTTGTTTGTCAGAAACATGGCCCACGCCCCTTGGTCTCGGACGCTGCTGTAACGCCGTCTGAAAACTTCTCTGTTTTAAGGATGGACAGGACGTTCGAGGCCGGCAAATCCAAAGGTAGAGGAGTGTGTTTCAGGACTAACAAGAAATGGTGTGACCCCAGGAATATCTCCACTCCTGCTCGCCTCATCTGGAACATTTATCCATTATTTGCTGCCCATTCTATCTGCCCCAGGAGTTTTCATCATAACTGCCGTTTACATCCCTCCACAAGCAGACACTGGCTTGGCTTTGTCTGAGCTTCACGATGCACTCAGCGGCAACACCAACAAACATCGTGACGCTGCTATTATTATCGCTGGGGACTTTAACAAAGCCAAACTTAGGCAAGTTATGCCTCATTTTTATCAACATGTATCCTGTCCAACGAGAGGACCGAATACACTGGATCATTGCTAAACTCAGTATAAGAATGCCTACAAAGCTCGCTCACTACCGGCTTTCGGAAAATTGGATCATGCCGCCATTTTCCTCACACCGGAATATAAACAACGGCTCGTTCAAGATCCCCCGGTGCAGAGGGTGGTGACGCGATGGTCCGCCCAATCAGAAGCAACGTTACAGGCGGCTCTTGATGACGTAGACTGGGACATGTTTCGCACAAGTTTATCTGACGTCAGCGAGTTCACGGATGTAGCATTAAGCTTTGTAAACAGACTAGCCGAACAATCTATGGATACAATAACTATAAGGACATTCTCAAACCAGAAACCGTGGGTGGACAGATCAATCCGTGCAGCAGTAAACAAATGCACTGCTGCTTACAACGCGGTCTTCTGTCAGGAAACATGAGCGAGTACAAAGCATTGTGATATGCTCTCCGAGTCGCAGTAAGAGCCGCCAAACACACGCATAGAGTCACATTTCCTGCTAAATGACTCCCAACACATGTGGCAAGGACTAAAGACAATCTGCGCCTTTTGGAAACAAATCCTATGCCGAGGTGAGAGCAGATCTGTCACTGGCTGACGAGCTAAACACTTTCTACGGCCACTTTGGAAGCAGCAGTCAGGTCAGCGATCATCATGTGATTACCATGTCGGAGGACGAGGTTCGGAGGGCGCTAAAGTGAGTGAATATAAGGAAAGCAGCTGAACCTGATGGGATTTCTGGTCATGTTCTGAGGTCCTGCGCTGATCAGCTCGCTGGTTTGTTTACATCCATTTTTAATGAATCTCTTGCTACATCGGTGGTTCCTACCTCATTCAAAAAATCGGTCATCATCCCTGTGCCTAAGAACAATAAACCCTCGTGTCTGAATGACTATCGTCCAGTTGCCCTCACATCAATAGTCATGATGGTCTTTGAGGGACTGGTTAAAAACTGCTCCTCCATCCCGGATACTTTAGACCCTTTTCAGTTTGCCTATCGCCCAAA
Organism: Carassius gibelio; assembly: GCF_023724105.1. Taxonomy (NCBI): domain Eukaryota; kingdom Metazoa; phylum Chordata; class Actinopteri; order Cypriniformes; family Cyprinidae; genus Carassius; species Carassius gibelio. The sequence goes on from NC_068384.1 coordinate 8,069,471, forward strand.
CAGATTCACTGAAGATGCCATCTCTCACATCCTGCACTCTTTTCTCACACACATTGACAGCAATAATAGGAACTATGTAAGGCTGCTATTTATCGACTATAGCTTAGCTTTTAATACTATAGTCCCTATAAAGCTAGCTTCCAAACTCATAGACCTCGGCCTGAATTCTCCACTCAGCAACTGGATCCTTGATTTCCTCACCGGCAGACCTCAAGTGGTGAAACTAGGCCAGTACACCTCCAGCTCCATCACCCTGAACGTAGGAGCCCCACAGGGCTGTGTCCTGAGTCCCCTGTTCTTCTCTCTCTACACACATGACTGCGTGTCTACGGACAACTCCACATCTATAATCAAATTTGCTGATGATACTGTGGTTCTGGCCCTCATTCACAACAATAATGAGTCTGCATACTTGGATGAGGTAGAGAAATTAACATCATGGTGCCAGGACAACTGTCTCTCTCTTAATGTGAGCAAAACTAAAGAACTGATTGTGGACTTCAGGAAGAGACTGCAGCAGCCCTACACTCCTCTTATGATCAGCGGGACACCTGTGGAGAGGGTGAGCAGCCTCAAGTATCTTGGTGTAAACATCTCAGAGGACCTGACTTGGACTACACACATTCAAACACAGGTTAATAAAGCCAGGCAAAGACTGTACCATCTGCGACAGCTGAGGAAATTCAGCATCTCATCAGCAATCCAGCAATATGCACATTGTACATCCCTGTATATCTTAATATTTAAGACTACATTTTACTTTCATGCACATTATTTTGCGTTCTATATTTAATTCTACAATATACATCTTTTTTATATTTTATTCTTATATTTTTATTGTTTACTTTTATTCAATTCTTACATAGCTATATTTATGTAGATTTTCATCTGTGTTGTTTTCTTTAATAAATAATTGCACTGTCCATGGAGTGGACCTGACTCACATTTCCCTGCTGGTTATAAATGCTCTATATAATTGTGTACGTGAAAAATACAAATCTTGAATCTTGAATTTTGAATTGTAACCAATCACTAACGTTTCTGTTGAGCTTATGAACGAAAGGACCAATCAGAGGCATTCAGATGAGTCACCGCTAAAACACTGTTTCGTTCCCACTCGCGCTGTCTGACTGAATTCTCTGGCTAATTCTCTCATCAGAAAAAAAAAAAAAGGGAAGAGGTACGAATGTAAGTAAGATATTCATTTCACAGTGTAAACAACATTAGAGATTATTATGGGACTTTTTAAGAGTGCACTGGACTGAAGTGAAAATGTTCTTTGATAATGTAAATGTTCTTTGCTTTCTTTTTGTAAAATGGAAGTGTTACAGGCTAATTTGTAACTTACAATGTTTTATTAAATTCACATTAAATACAAAGTCAGTTGTATTCAAAATATTTTATAGTATGACAACCATATCTGTTACTTAAGTAAAAAGACTGATTTGGTAATAGATTATATTAGGATACTTTCCCCATCGCCCATTATAGATCAACTAACGTGATCTATAAAGATGCAAAATGCATTTACATACACATATTTGAGAATGGAGATTTCATTATTTATTTTGGGAATATTTTGAATAAAAATTAAATAATAATAAAACTTTTTCCTGCTGAAAAAAAAAATAGCCACTATTACAAAATTTGCAATGGTTTTACTGTTCATAATGGGACTTGTTTTACTGGAAACTGTAATGGACGCTGTTGGTCTCTACTGGTAACTGGTTGCCTTCTATAGGTGACTTGTTAAAACTAATAAATCCTAATGGAATATGTCCCAAAAATCACAGAATACAGAATACCATTTTTAATGGGATTAATTGTTAAAAGTTGGATGGATCGTAATGCTTAAAATGGTTGTTTGTAGTGGAAACCTTTAAAATATTCTGTGATGGTTATATTGTATTTCATTTTTTTTTAGTAGGGACATAAGCCTATCAGTTATACACTGGTATTTTGACTGCTGTGTGTTACATGACAAGCATGAGAGCCCTCCACCCCCTTCATTTGTGACCCCTCAAAAGTGAGTGCACAATACCTCTGACATCGAATACAAAATTATTTGTCAAACAAATGAAACAAGATGAAACATTCATTTTAGTGGAAACTGTTACAGATTACTCCTAGATTGCAGTGATACATGACATGGTGAAAAATGACTGAATGAATAGTAGTAGTAGTAGTAGTAGTAGTAGCCCTTTATTGTCACTAGTCACAAGTACCAGCAAAATTAGCCATCAACCTGTTCCAAATCCATCCAATTTCCTTTGCAAAGTCATGAGCTTCTCTGTGATGTTATCCATATTTCAGTTAATAGTCTCAGTCTCAGTGCTGACCGCTCTGCCCACTGCTTCAATCATGACAGGCAGCCTTATGAGAATTTGGACAGCTTTCTGTCGTTTTCTGAATTCTTTGATAACCCAGGGCAAGCCTAGTCCAATCAGCAGAAGACCTGTTATCATGGTTCCGAATAGGTAGATATCTTCAATGTCCTCCACCGAAAGAGCTGCCAGACACACAACCCACCATCTCTCCAACGCGTCCATCGTGTAGCCAGATGCGAACGTTCCGGCAGGGCAGTCAGGTTCCAACAAACCCAAGCCCCTTGTCGAGAAGATGGTGTCAATTGCATTGAGACACCAGTTGATCAAATCCATGATTTTTCAGTTTGGAGAGCAGTGCAGAGAGAGTCTCTCAAGTATTAGATAATAGACGAGACGAGAGAGCAAGCAGGGAAGGTAAGAGGGAGGAGAGGGAGAGAAAATGCGTCCACCTTCTTTGAGAGCCAAACGGGAAGTTTAAGAATTGACCTGTTACCTGTCCCCTCTGTGAGACTTCTAAATTTACTTCACTATATTACAAATAAATCTAATCTAATCTAGACAAACTATATATTGTTGGAAGGGTCTAAGACTCCCAAATATATTTGCTAAAAATTATGTAGGAAAAGTAATCGATTAATTTATGATATTTTAGAAATCATTAGAAGTTATATATCGACTGAAAACTTAACATCTTAAAATTCATCCTTTAAAACCCATTTTAAAATCAGACATTGCATTACCATGTAAATCAATATCATGTTACAAAATATTTTCATTCATGAATTATAAAAATGTAAGTTTGGATCGTGCACTACAAAGTCAATTTTCAAAAATGTGAGTGACAGTTAAGGGGTTAAAGTTATGATGAATTTTAAAATTGTGCCCCCTAAAAGCACAAGTGGCCCCTGTCTGTTGTTAATATTTTTTTTTTTTTATATAAAATGTTTTCATTTTATAAGTTTTATAAAAATAAAATATTGTATTCATAAGTATATTATAATATTATATAAAATTATTATAATTTTAATTTAACTTAATTGTATTATTTTTCATATTATATATTATACAAATATTATTAATATTATAATATTTTATATTATATAAAATTTTAAAGTAATTCTATCTATCTATTTATCTGTCTGTCTGTCTGTCTGTCTATCTATCTATCTATCTATCTATCTATCTATCTATCTATCTATCTATCTATCTATCTATCTATCTATACGTCTGTCTATCTATCTAGGGAAGTCGTGGCCTAATGGTTAGAGAGTCTGACTCCCAATCAAAAGGTTGTGAGTTCTAGTCTCGGGCCGGCAAGAATTGTGGGTGGGGGGAGTGCATGGACAGTTCTCTCTCCACCTTCAATACCACGACTTAGACAGACAGACACGACTTAGGTGCCCTTGAGCAAGGCATCGAACCCCCAACTGCTCCCCGGCCGCCGCAGCATAAATGGCTGCCCACTGCTCCGGGTGTGTGCTCACTGTGTGTGCTCACTGTGTGTGCTCACTGTGTGTGTTCGTGTGTGTGTTCGTGTGTGTGTTCGTGTTCGTGTGTGTGTGTGTGTGTGTTCGTGTTCGTGTTCGTGTGTGTGTTCGTGTTCGTGTGTGTGTGTGTGTTCGTGTGTGTGTGTGTTCGTGTTCGTGTGTGTGTGTGTTCGTGTGTGTGTGTGTGTGTGTGTGTGTGTGTGTTCACTGCTCTGTGTGTGTGCATTTCGGATGGGTTAAATGCAGAACACGAATTCTGAGTATGGGCCACCATACTTGGCTGAATGTCACGTCACTCTATCTATCTATTAGGGGTGGCACTGTTTGGTTTACTGCACACGCTGGGACCACGGTTCAACTTAAAGGTAAACTTAACTTAAAGATAGTTAACTTTCAAATTCAATTTTGGTATGTTTTAGCTTACCTCAGGGCATCCAAGATGTAGGTGTCTTTGTTTCCACAGTAGTTTCCATTTTGATAAATTTAGGTCAAATCGATCTTATGCTGGAATATGAGCAGTCATTTAGGCCCTATCCCAATTCTATTTTATACCCCTTGCCCTTCCCCTAAAAATATTAGGGGAAGGGCAAAGAAAATATTCCCCTAAGGATTGGGACACCACTACTATGCCGTCACATGTCATCATTCGATGTCTAGCTCTTACAATACACACATATACTGGTGTGCTGGTGTGCATTAGAGCCTTTAATTATCCTTTGTTATTAATGAGCTGCTTACTGACACATACACACACATATCAGAAACCGCGCAGCTCACAGATCCAGGAGAAAATAAACTTGTCAACGCAGCCCCACAGCTTTTATTAAATACAGTTTTATACTGAATCGCTACATTATATTTTCCAATGATGAGAGGATACAATCGCTGTTTTTAAGTAAACCACTCTAAATAGATAAACGAACAAACGGGAATACACGCAACCTCCATTTCTCTCTTTCTCTTTGTCTCTCTCTGTCTTTGTCTCTCGAATTGGCAATATTTGAGAAAATGGTTTCACGATTTCTAATTATTTGGGGGAAAAGCCCCCATCAATGTCTACGGCAGTTATTGCCCTGATCAGACATATGCTGTGGCAATATCATGCAGTCTGTAATGATATGACGTTAGAAGATATTAGCATTTTTTTGCAAACATTTCTTTGAATTACATGACCGTTAATATGAACTCACAATTGAATGTAACATAAAACAAATTATTACTTTTCGTTAAAATCTTTATTTATACCCAAAAAGCTTACATTTATGTGACTTTTTGTTTGCTGTAGCAGCCGTTACCGAGATAATTCATACCCCTTCATTTGAAGTGTGATCCCGAAAAATCTTCATTTGAAGGGCTATCTGGCCCTTCCCCTTAACACTACCCCTCCAGCCAAAAGAGAATCGAGACACCCCTACCCCTACTCTAGGAGAAAGGGGAAGGGCTAAGGGCCTTATTCCTTTATCATCCGCGTGCTGCTGGCGTGCGAACATATGATATCTGAATAGCACATATTAATATGTAATTAAACTAAACTCATTTAAGCTTTGTCAGTTTAAACATTTAAGTAGTTTAAAGGACGTGAGCTTGCGCACAAAGTGAGAAGATTCATCCGAAGAGTGCAAACCCGCACCCCAGAATGCATGCAAATATAAGATCTCTCTGAAGTATTGTGTTTAAATGGACAAATTCACACAAAAAGACTGAAAAAAAGTCTTGGTAAGTATCCTACAGCAGACATAGCCGGCTGAACATAGGCCTACAGCATCTGTGCATTCTCTTAAAATGACAGTCTTTATATTAATCGAACAGCAATAACAAAGAAATCACTCACTCCCGGTTCCAGTTTACCTAATTAATGCAGCTTATAAATCCTTTAATGAATTTGGATATTAAAAGCATATTAGTATGTTATGTGTTAGCCATGTTAAAAAGATGGGTCTTTAATCTACATTTAAACTGCACGAGTGTGTCCACCTCCCGAACAATGTTAGGGAGGTTATTCCAGAGTTTAGGTGTCAAATAGGAAAAGGATCTGCCACCCGCAGTTAATTTTGATATTCGAGTATTGAGAACGTAGTGGACGTAGAGGATTATAATGTAAAAGGAGCTCACTCAAATACTGAGGTGCTAAAACATTCATGGCTTTATAAGTAATAAGCAATATTTTAAAATCTATACGATGTTTGATAGGGAGCCAGTGCAGTGTGGACAGGACCGGGCTAATATGGTCATACTTCCTGGTTCTAGTAAGAACTCTTGCTGCTTTTGGACTAGCTGTAGTTTGTTTACTAAGCATGAAGAACAACCAGCCAACTAGATTAAAAAGTTTTTCAAGACAAACTTTAAGTTGGCTTGAGAAAGCCTGACCAGAAATTTTGAAAAGTTTAGAAAGGTTAGAAAGTTTGAAAAGTTTGAAAATGTGAAAAGTTTAAAAAGTTTAAAAAGATTTAAAAGTTTAAGAAATTAAAAAAAGATTGCTAGCATTACAAGCAAGTGACTATCATGTCATTAGCATGATTAGCAAAGTTGCTAGCATGTTGCTAGAATAATTAGCAAGTGACTAGCATGTCGCTAGCATGATTATCAAGTTACTAGCATTTATTATAGCATGTTTCTAGCATGATTAGCATTGCAACAAACATGTTGCTAGCACGATTAGCATGTTTCTGGCATGATTAGCATGTGACTAGCATGTTTCTAGCATGATTTACTAACATGTCGCTAGCATAATTAGCCAATGACTAGCCATGTCGCTAGCATGATTAGCATGTTTCTAGCATGACTAACATGCGACTAGCATGTTGCTACCATGGTTTTAGCATGTTGTTAGCAAGTTTCTAGCATGACTAGCATGCAACTAACATGTTGCTAGCATAATTAGCATGTGACTACCATGTTGCTACCATGATTTTACCATGATTAGCATGTTGCTAGCATGTTTCTAGCATGATTAGCATATTGATAGCATGTTGCTAGCATGATTATCATGCTGCTAGCATTTTTCTAGCATGACTAGCATGTGACTAGCATGTTGCTAGCTTGTTTCTAACATGACTACCTTGCGGCTAGTAAATTGCTAGCATGATTTTAGCATGATTAGCATGATGTTAATTATAGCATGACTAGCATGCGACTAGCATGTTGCTAGCATGATTTTAGCATGATTAGCATGTTTTTAGGATAGATAGATAGATAGATAGATAGAGACAGTTAGAAAAGATATAGCACATCCGGCGGGTATAGGCTGAAGAGCTGGGCTGAGTTTAGAGTCTGTAGAGTTAAAGCTCTAGGAGGAGTAGCAGTTGCAAAATTTTGGGTCAGAAGAAGAAGAAGAAGAAGAAGAAGTTTAAATAGGATTTCAGTAAGTTGGCTTTCTCAAGCCAACTTAATAAAGCATTACAATAATATCATAAATGCATGGATTATCATTTCTGCATTTGACATTGAGAGCATAGGCTGTAATTTAGATACATTTGTGAGATGCAAAAATGCAGTTTTACAAATGCTAGAAACGTGGCTTTCTAAGGAAAGATTGAGATCAAATAGCACATCTAGGTTCATAACTGATGACGAAGAATTGACAGAGCAGCCATCAAATCTTAGACATTGTTCTAGGTTATTACATGCAGAGTTTATATGTCCTATAATTAACACCTCTGTTTTTTTTTCAAGATTTTGGCATTAAGGAATTACTCATCATCCAGTTTTTTATATCGACTATGCATTCCATTAGTTTTTTTTTTTAATTGGTGTGTTTCACCGGGCCGCAAATAAATATAAAGCTGAGTATCATCAGCATCACAGTGAAAGCTTAACACCATGTTTCCTGATGATATCTCCCATTAAGGGTAACATATAGAGAGTGAAGAGTAGCATCCCTAGTACTGAGCCTTGAGGTACTCCATAGTGCATTTGAGATCGATATGATACCTCTTCATTCACTGCTACGAATTGATGGCGGCCATTTAAATACGATTTAAACCATGCTAATGCACTTCCACTGATGCCAACAAAGTGTTCAAGTCTATGCAAAATAATGTTGTGGTCAATTGTGTCAAACGCAGCACTAAGATCCAATAGAACAAATAGAGAGATATCATACAACCACGATCAGGTGATAAGAGCAGGTCATTTGTAACTCTAAGGAGAGCAGTCTCAGTACTATGATACGGTCTAAATCCTGACTGGAAATCCTCACATATACCATTTTTCTATTAGAAGTAATATAATTGTGAGGATACCACCTTTTCCAGTATCTTGGACAGTAAAGGGAGATTCGAGATTGGTCTAAAATTAACTAGTTCTTTGGGGTCAAGTTGTATTTTTTTGACGAGAGGCTTAATAACAGCCAGTTTCAAGGTTTTGGGGACACATCCTAATGACAAGGAGGAATTAAGAATAGTCAGAAGAGGATCTATGACTCCTGGAAGCACCTCTTTTAGGAGCTTAGATGGTATAGGGTCTAACGCACATGTTGTTGGTTTAGATGATTTAACAAGTTTATACAATTCTTCCTCTCCTATAGTAGAGAATGAGTGGAACTGTTTCTCAGGAGATCTTTAGTGCACTGTCTGATGCGATACTCTAGCTGACGGCTGAATGGTTAGAATTTTATCTCTAATAGTATCGATTTTAGAAGCAAAGTAGTTCATAAAGTCATTACTGCTGTGATGTTGGGAAGTGTCAACACTTGTCGAGGCTTTATTTTTCGTTAATTTAGCCACTGCATTGAATAATAGCTGGGGTTATGTTTGTTTTCTTCTAAAAGAGAAGAAAAGTAAACGGATCTAGCAGTTTTTAATGCTTTTCTGTAGGATAGGTCACTTTCCCACCAAGCAATATGAAATACCTCTAGTTTTGTTTTCCTTCAGCTGCGCTCCATTTTTCATGCTGCTCTCTTTAGAGTGTGAGTATGCTCATTATACCATGGTGTCATACTGGTTTCCTTAATCTTCCTTAAGCGTAAAGTAGCAACTGTATTTAAAATGCTATAAATGAGAATGTCCATTGTTTCTGTTACATCATAAAGATGTTCTGAGGTTTTGGATATGCTAAGGAATTTTGATACATCAGGAAGATAACTTAAAAAGCAGTCTTTTGTGGTAGACGTGGTGGTACTTCCATACTTGTAACAAAAAGTAGAATTTACAATTTTGGCTATATGAAGTTTGCACAAAACTAAATAATGATCTGAGATATCATAACTTGGCTGCATAATTTCAACACTATCAACATCAATTCCATGTGACAGTATTAAATTTAGAGTATGATTTCGACAATGAGTCTGAAACGTGTTGTCTAACCCCAATAGAGTGCAGAATGTCTATAAATGCTGATCCTAATGCATCATTTTCATTATCAACATGGATATTAAAATCACCAACTATTAAACTTTATCTGCAGCCAGAACTAAATCCTATGTAACATCACCAAACTCTTTAATAAAGTCTGTATGGGGCCCTGGTGGCCTGTAAACAGTAGCAAGTACAAACATAAGAGGGGATTTATCATTAACATTTCTTTCTCTGGATAATGTTATATAAAGCATTATTATAAATAGAAGCAACACCTCCCCCTTTGCCCTTTAGATGTGGATCATGTTTATAACAGTATTCTTGGGGGGTGGACTCATTTAAAATAATGTAATCATCAGGTTTTAGCCAGGTTTCTGTCAAACAGAGTACATCTAGATTATGATCAGTGATCATATTATTTACAAAAAGTGTTTTCGTAGAAAGGGATCTGATATTCAATAAGCCGAGCTTTATCATTTGTTTATCCATTGCATCTGTTTTTTTTTTGTTGTTGAACCTCAATTAAATTGTTAATCTTAACTTGGTTTGGAAGTTTTTTGTATTTTCTAGTTCGAGGATGAGACACAATCTCTATAGTGTGATATCTAGGTGAAAGAGTCACTATGTGCTGAGAATTAACTGACCTCTGTGATGGGAGGCAGCTAGCAGACGGTCGGTTTAGCCAGTCTGTCTGCTTCCTGACCTGGGCCCCAGTTAGTCAAGTATGAACACTAAGACTATTTGCCATATTTCTAGAGAGAAGAGTGGCATCTCTTTTCAACAGGTCAGGTCTGCCCCAAAAGTTCCATCCAACTGTCTATGAAACCTATGTTATGCTGTGGGTACCACTTAGACATCCAGCCATTGAGTGATGACAATCTGCTATGCATCTCGTCACTACGGTAAGCAGGGAGGGGACCAGAGCTTATTACAGTTTTTACAGAGACACAGAGAATGTATTTATTTGTGCTTGAACCGAACACTGAAAAAGTTGAACCATGCCAAGCCTACTATCTATCTATCTATCTATCTATCTATCTATCTATCTATCTATCTATCTATCTATCTATCTATCTGTCTGTCTGTCTGTCTGTCTGTCTGTCTGTCTGTCTGTCTATCTATCTATCTATCTATCTGTCTGTCTGTCTGTCTGTCTGTCTGTCTGTCTGTCTGTCTGTCTGTCTGTCTGTCTATCTATCTATCTATCTATCTATCTATTCTGATTCACTATTCATAATATATAAGAGCAAAATAATTAGCATATTTAACATATTTACATAATTTCACTTGCACTAAATCATTTATCTATGCAATGGAAATTTTGGGGCTACTTTTACATCAGATGGTTAAACATACAGAGAAAAAAACCTCCAGCACCAGCAAATCCCGAATAAATGCCATGAATCTGGGAGAATAGGCATCACTTTGAAGGCAGAAGTGATTTCTCCTTTAGCCAGCCACGCACCTTTTAGGTTTTTGATCATGGTGATCACTTAATCTGTACCGTGGTAGTGCACAGAGTATTCCTTAAGGGGTATGAGGCTGTTTATACTAGAACAAGGGGTATTGCTCCGATACAGCAGAGTTTGGTGGGCCAGTTATTGGGACTGCAGTGAATAAGGTCAACTAAGGTTTGATTGAAGAATTGAAAGGAAGAGAAGGAGGGGGTATAACTGTCTGCAGAGGCAGCCTCACGCACATATTAGCCCAGGGTGCTTGGAGTAAGTAGGAAGAGGTAGAAGGAATTGATGGAGGGAAGGAAGCTTATATAATGGCTTGACAAAACCAATTCACATAGAAGGGGTAAACAAACTAACACTTGGGAAATCAAGAGCTAACTAACGACAAAATTACACATGGTAAGACATGGTATGGCCTAATGAGCTGGCCCTCGGAAATAGGTCTCCTCAGCCCTTAGCCACTCCTTTCACCCAACCAGGAAGGGACCGTCCTGAACAGGTCCAGGTAATTCAACACAAAGAAACATATGATTAATGCACTCCCTGTAAATCAATGTAAAGGTAAAGCAAAATAAACCAAATCAAAAAAATGTATTGTGTTCTTTGTTTAAATGTCATAGTTTAGATGACTGTAAATAATAATCAGTGCAACAAACTAAGGAGGTGAAATAATAAAACGGCAATGGCAAGGACTGGGGTGATGTGTGACCGAAGGGTAACTGTGTGGCTGAAGCCATCACAGAGGTTAAATACAGATTTAAATCATAACAAGAAATGGTAAATATCAATACATTAATTCAGATGTAACCCCCATTGTAATCATTAACATTTTCATTAGTACTGTAATTTACAATTTTTTTCTAAGAAACTGTAATGGACTACTGTACATTTATTTTGTAATTAAATTACTTTATGCTGTTACCAGTAACTTTACTCCCCATCACAGTATATAGAGCAGTTTTGAGAATTACATAAATATTCGTTTTCAAAAAGTTTGCTGCTAAAACTGCTTTTAGATCTTTGTTTCCGTTGTTTCTATGATGTACTGAAATATAATTACAAGCACTTCATATGTTTCAAAGGCTTTTATCGACAATTACATGATATTTATGCAAAGAGTCAGTATTTGCAGTGTTGGCCCTTCTTTTTCAGGACCTCTGCCAGAGAGCTGCACGGGTCCAATTTTGTAAATCTGCACCTGACCATACCCGCAGTGCTCAAAACCGCACTCGACCCATTTTCCGACAGCAGCACTAATTACAATCCGCACCCGACCCGACCCGCTTAAAATAGAACCGACACCCGACCCGCACCCGCAATCAAATCACTTAAGCCAATTACATTAGACACACGTTTTTTCGAATTTTATTGCCAGGTCATACAGAAGTTATTTAGGGCTATGGAAAACTCTTTTTAAAAGATATTCATTTTTTATACATTTTATCTTAATTTTGATCAATGTTTTATCATTGTTCCATCAGTACTTGAGTCACTGATCACATTAGAATTAAATATCTCATAATAAAATACAAAATTGACTGATTTATGAATGTATATGCATAGTTCTCATCCGTTGGAAATACAGATAAACGCTTTCATTTGTTGTATTTTTGATCCTGAAACAAACAGAACAGGAAAAGAGCGAATCATACCACCATCTGAGGTTGTGCTTCCAAGTCGAACGCACCAATTTTTTAAATCATTCACAGCTGAGCGACGCGAGAGGCTGATCCGACTGGGCATGCGCTCAATCATCTTCTGGGCCAAATCCTAACTGATAGCAACCCATTCTTTCATAATCACTTTTTGGAGTTTGTCAGAATTAGTGGGTTTTTGTTTGTCCATCTGCCTCTTGAGGATTGACCACAAATTCTCAATGGGATTAAGATCTGGGGAGTTTCCAGGACATGGACCCAAAATTTCAACATTCTGATCCCCGAGCCACTTAGGTGTTTTGGTACCATTCTTTATTCATGGCTGTGTTTTTGTGCAGAATTGTGAGTGAGCCCACTCCCTTGGATGAGAAGCAACCCCACACATGAATGGTGTCAGGATGCTTTACTGTTGGCATGACACAGGACTGATGATAGCGCTCACCTTTTCTTCTCCGGACAAGCATTTTTCCTGATGCCCCAAACAATCGGAAAGGGGCTTCATCTGAGAATATTACTTTGGCCCAGTCCTTAGAAGTCCATTCACTATACTTTCTGCAGAAGATCAATCTGTCCCTGATGCTTTTTTTTAGGAGAGGAGAGGCTTCTTTGCTGCCCTTCTTGACACCAGGCCATCTTCCAAAAGTCTTGGCCTCACTGTGCGTGCAGCTCACACCTGCCTGCTGCCATTCCTGAACAAGCTCTGCACTGGTGGCACTCCGATCCCGCAGCTGAATCCTCTTTAGGAGATGATCCTGGCGCTTGCTGGATTTTCTTGGACGCCCTGAAGCCTTCTTTACAAGAATTTAACCGCTTTCCTTGAAGTTCTTGATGATCCTATAAATTGTTGATTTAGGTGCAATCTTACTACGATTACTGAAATGATCTCATCAGGTCCTTTAATGACAGCAAAGAAAAGCAGTGGAAAGGTTTTTTTGGGATTAAGTTCATTTTCATGGCAAAGAAGGACTATGCAATTAATCTGATCACTCTTCATAACATTCTGGAGTATATGCAAATTGCTATTATAAAAACTTAAGCAGCAACTTTTCAAATTTCCAATATTTATGTAATTCTCAAAACTTTTGGCAACAACTGTATACAGTATATATATAGTTTTGCATTAGGGGTATAGGTTTAGGTGTAGGGTTAAGGTATGGGCATGGAAAATACAGCTTGGATTGCAGAAAAATTTTACACTTATAACGTCCCCATAAAACATGCAAACCCAACATGATTGTTAGTGTGTGTGACTCTATAGGAGCAGGAATGAGGAACCTGCTTTGCAGACTCACAGACACACCTGTTTTACACACGTGACTCAAACACAGAACCAGGAAACAGGGAACGCCTGATTTCAGAGAAAGAGAAACCTAAGGGCAGTTGAGCTGTTGTGTGTTTGTGTCTCTGTATTCAAGCAGTAAAATGGCAGAAACCAGAATTTCAGTGGATCAGAAGGAGTTCACATGTGCAGTGTGTCTGGATCTGCTGAAGGATCCAGTGACCATCCATTGTGGACACAGTTACTGTAAGATCTGTATTACAGACTGCTGGGATCAGGAGGATCAGAAGAGAGTCTACAGCTGTCCTCAGTGCAGACAGACCTTCAGTCCAAGACCTGCTTTATCTACAAACACCATGCTGGCTGAAGTGGTGGAGAAACTGAAGAAGACCAGACTCTCTGATGACAGTTACGCTGGAGCTGGAGATGTGCAGTGTGACGTCTGTACTGGAAGAAAATACAGAGCCGTCAAGTCCTGTCTGGTGTGTCTGAACTCTTACTGTCAGAATCACCTCGAACAACATGAGAGTTTCTTTAGAGGAAAGAGACACAATCTGACTGAAGCTACTGGACGACTGCAGGAGATGATCTGCCAGAAACATGAGAAGATCCTCGAGGTTTTCTGTCGCACTGATCAGAAATGTATATGTATGATGTGTACAGTTATTGAACATAAAAACCATGACATTGTATCAGCCGTAGAGCAGAGGACAGAGAAACAGGTATTTAAAATTTGTGATCAATTTAATGATCAGTGCTGTGATCCAATAGTATGTTTGTTTCCTGTGTAGAGCTGCAGCTGAACTACACAGAAACACTGTCAGTGTGGAGCGCTACGTCTGTTTCAGCTTAACTTTTATAATACTTAAACTTGCAGCGTTTAAGTGCCTTAATCTAATTTCACTAGTTCACGCTTACATATAATTAGCTGAGGTATGGTATGCGTATTTGGCGTGCTGTCCGGGGAAGGGCTCCGAGCTCGGGAATTGCCCGGAGCTAGAGTACCCCCCCTTCCCCGTATATTGTAAAGTGAACTTGGAGTGAGGAGATGGGGTGGAGGAGGGATGCTGATAAACCGTCAATGGATAGAGGTAAGTCAGCGATATTTATACTGTAGGATTGATTACTTGATTGTGGTCCACCTGTGATGATTAGGCTAAGTATCTGACGCGCTCCTCCCGAATCTTCATAGATAATTACATTTCACTAGTTCACGCTTACATATAATTAGCTGAGGTATGGTATGCGTATTTGGCGTGCTGTCCGGGGAAGGGCTCCGAGCTCGGGAATTGCCCGAAGCTAGAGTACCCCCCAAAAAGGCAAATGTACAGGAGGACAGCCGCCAGTTTAAAGAATGCCCCCCAAAAAGCAGAGTACTGGCGGGGGCTGATTTGGTTTCTGAGAAGTTATCTCGTTGGCAGGCTGGAAGGGCCTACGTACTCCGGAGGGAGCGACATGGGCGTTGAGAGAGTAGGCCCTACCAGCTGCAGCTAGTGAACTACGTGGTTGTTGGCGCCCGGTCGGTAGGGCTCGGGCCGATGCTCAACTGGAGTTTTTTGGCGTTGGATCGGTGAGCCCTGCCGGCCGATGAGGAGGAGCGGCGTGGTTGTGGTGCCCGACCGGGAGGACCCGAGTTGCCTCGACCGGAATAGGTCACGGTGTCGGCGTACGGGCCCTACTAGCTGATAGCCCCTGCTATTCAGTGGGTGAAGGGCCTAACGCTGACCGAGAGGGCCCATGAAGCCTCCGACAGGAGATTGAGACTCAGGATGACGGACGTCTGGGTCCTCTCGGTTAGGCAGATAAAAAGCTTTTGGGCCAGCCGACAAGGAGGACTCTGGCAACATCCGAAGGGAGATCCCGACTCACGGCATCGGCTGGATGAGATTCGCTTGCGGCTGGCAAGCATAGGCCCGTCCGGGAGACTCTCGCCAGACGTCTGAAGGGAGCGCACTCGACGGACGGGTAAGCCTCGGCGGACGGGGAGGGTTGGAAAGGAAAACCCGACTGGGAGGACTCTCGCAGCATCCGATGGGGCCTCAAACTCAGAACATCGAATGGGTAAGCCTCGCCAGACGGGGTTAAAAGATGTGAGAGTAGCTGAGGGTAGCTTTTTTTTTTTTTTTTTTTTTTTTGCAGGATTTGGCGAGAGAACGAGACTCGTGGCGTCGGACGGTTAAGCCTCGCCTACCGTCAAATGGAAAGGTAAGTTGTGTGGCCGAGAGACTGTTGCCGACGTTCGAAGGGAGCACACACATCGAACGGGTAAGCCTCGCCGACCGTAGGGTGGAAACGTAAAGCAAGTCTGACCAGGAGGCTCTCGCCAGCGTCCGAAGGGAGCACACACATCGAACGGGTAAGCCTCGCTGACCATAGAAAAGGAAAAGGTAAGGTTGTCTAACCGGGAGGCTCTCGCCGGCGTCCGAAGGGAGCACGCGCATCGAACGGGTAAGCCTCTCCGGATGGCGGACAGAAAAGGTAACGATAGGTGGCCAGGAGGCTCTTGCCAGCGTCCGGCGGGGACAAACTGGGTGAGCCTCGCAGGCCGTAGGTTGGAAAAGGTAAGTTTGCGTGGTCGTTAGGCTGTCGTCGGCGTTTAAGGGAGTTTGCTACTCCTGGCAAGAGACGGTTTAGCCTTGGTGACCATAGGAAGGAAGGAGAGTTTATTGTGTGTTAGGTACTTGCAGCATTTAAGCAGCTTGCTTGTAGGTTAGTAACCTGAAACACACAGTAGGGTCGTGGTTGGCTGGCCAGGAGGCTGTCGCCGGCGTCCGATGGGAGCACTCACATCGGACGGGTAAGCCTCGCTGGCCAAGGGTGGAAAAGGTCAGGTTGTCTAGCCAGGAGGCTCGGACTGACGTCCGATAGGAGCTTAGCTCCAGGAATCGAACGGGTAAACCTCTCTGGCTGAAGGACGGAAAAGGTTGTCCGGCCGGGAGGCTCTTACCTTCGTCCGACAGGAGCTTAGCTCCCGGATAGAACGGTTAAGCCTCGCTGGCCAAAGGACGGAAAAGGTAAGGTTGTCTAGCCGGGAAGCTCTCGCCTACGTTCAATGGGAGCCTTGACTCCATGCGTTGGGTGGGTAAACTTCTCCGTACGAAAGACAGAAATGGAAAAGCAGGTAGCCGGGGGCTTTCACCTACGTCCGAAGGGAGTGTGAGCTCCTGGCAACGAACGGGTAAGCCTTGCCGGCCATAGGATTGAAAAAGGTAAGGTTATCTGGTCGGGAGGCTATGGCCAGCATCCGGTGTCTTTTTATTTATCATTTATTTATTTACTATATTTATTTTTATTTTTATTTATTATATTTATTAAAATTGCGACACCAGATGGGTAGTCTCTCCAGCCATCGGAGGGAAAATTGAGATTGTTTTATCTGCGAAGAGCTCGTTAGTGTTCGACGAAAGCGTAACTTGCGGTATTGGATGGGTACATCTTGCCATCGAAGGGAAAATTTGTTTGGGCTGCAATGTACTCATTGGTGTTCGATAGGTAAATGTTTTTTTTTTTTTTTTTTTTTTTTTGGTTAATCGGCCTATTTTAATCGGGTAAGCTTCGCTGGAGGTCGGATGGAAAGTCCAAGATTGATTAAGTGGGAAAGCATCTGGCAGGATTGTAATACTTGCGATGTCAAACGAGTAAGCTTTGCTGATAGTTGAATGGAGAAGGCAAAGGTTGGTTCAACCGGGAGCCCTCTTGCAGGGCCTGGCAGGGAGTTCGATACTAAAGATTTATTTGTCTACGAGGGTAGACGCTGTGAGGCTTACTTGAATAATTGTTTAGCAAATCCAATGAGCTGCTTCCGATAATGAGTCCGAAAAAATCTTGGTGCAGTCATAGTATCCGAAATTAAGAGTGCAAAAATAAATTGGATTTCCTGTGCCAGTGTACCCCAAATAGGTGCCATGTATCGGCAATGTGGTCATTGTCAGCACGTGAGATCGATGGTACATATCGACGATGTAATCGTGCATGGGTGGAGTAAGAGAAAGATTCTTTATACTTTCTGAGCTTACTATTTACCATTTTGACCATGCAGGTGCACGAAAAGAGCCTATGGAATCACCAATAATCAAAAAATATATACTTTCGGACGTACTGATACACTGGTATTAAGTATAAGTACTATATTTAAATACTGCTAGGTCATGTAGTCGGCACTACGGTCATCTCGCTTGTCCAGTGAATTTTTTTTTTTTTTTTTTTTTTTTAACCTACGGGCTCACATCATCCTTTGAGAGCACGGGCGAGCGGGAAATGCAGTGCTGAGATGGGATAACGGAGCAGTTTGATAGCCGATTTAAGGTAGGCCGCCTAATGATTATTATAAAAACGTTGGTTGGAAAATAGGCCTAATATCGTCTTGGCTATTGTCGATACATGATGCTATCACCGCAAGCTCGGATGCATTGCATGCCTTTAGGCAGAGGTGATGTGTGGTATTTATTTATTTTTATTTTTTTATTTTTATTTATTTATTTATTTTTTTTATATATATATATTTAGGTGTAGGGAAGGCTCCTGCGGGAGCAGACGCTGCTACAGCAGTGGGGCTGCTACGGCAGTGTGGAGGTATAGGAAAGGCTCCTGCGGGAGCAGACACTGCGCGGCAGTGAGGAGGTATAGGAAAGGCTCCTGCGGGAGCAGATACTGCGCGGCAGTGAGGAGGTGTAGGAAGGCTCCTGCGGGGGCAGTCACTGCGCGGCAGTGAGGAGGTATAGGAAAGTCTCCTGCGGGGGCAGACACTGTTGCGGCAGTGGGGAGATAAGGGAAAGGCTCCTGCGGGAGCAGACACTGCAGCGGCAGTGGGGAGATACGGGAAAGGCTCCGGCGGGAGCAGACACTGCAGCGGCGGTGGGGAGATACAGGAAAGGCTCCTGCGGGAGCAGACACTGCAGTGGCGGTGGGGAGGTACAGGAAAGGCTCCTGCGGGAGCAGACACTGCAGCGGCGGTGGGGAGATACAGGAAAGGCTCCTGTGGGAGCAGACACTGCAGCGGCGGTGGGGAGATGCAGGAAAGGCTCCTGCGGGAGCAGACACTGCAGTGGCGGTGGGGAGGTACAGGAAAGGCTTCTGCGGGAGCAGACACTGCTGCGGCAGTGAGGAGGTACATAAAAGACTATTTGCTTCGGCTGCTGTAGATGTTGGCTGTGGGAAGAGTAAAAAGTGTTAGTAATATTTGATGGGGCAAGCTAAAAATGGATGGGTAGCCTACTGTGTTACCAGCTTAGCAATTTGTTGCCTGATTTGACAATTCCTCAGGCCTTGTCCACCTTATTATGTTCCTGTTGGAAAAGCATCTTTCCTCTCATTTGGCCTCCGGGCTCTTTAGACGGACTCCCGAGCGGATACGTTTGGAACGCTGTTTTCACGTTGTATTATGGACTGTGGAAACAGAGGCTTTTGGAAACGATTGAGCATGTTTAGTCTTTTTAAGGCGTTGTACCGAAAGACATGATTATAGCAGTAACGTTAACCCCTTACCAGACACCCCCCATTTTTGGCATGGAGGCAGAAATTATATACCCAAAATAAAGATGTTTCTGTTCATGATTCTTTCTGACTAGATCCATGATCAACATTTGTCCATGAGCTTACACTTTGACGTTTACCGTTCAGGAATAGGAATAGTTTTCCTGACATGATGGAAAATTAATCACTGGAATTATGTTTTATCGAAATATTGGTCAAATATAAAAGCCAAAGTCTTTGGACTTCAATTGATGCGCGGTTTATCCAGATCAAGTAAGAGAGTGATGTTTAACGTGCTGTAAAAATGAAACGTAGACTGGGGGCATTGGCGATGCTTGCAGCAAATGGGTTAACAGCAGTTATGTGCTATTCGCTTCCAAGTGGTTTCTAAAGAGATTTACTTTCCGGTTTTTTCGTATTACGGTCCTTAAAAGGCGATGGTAATTTTACTCACGCTTGCTATCCTGCATCTAAACACGAGGGCAGATGCGTTTTAGATTAATTTTGAGTGATCACGCCAGTGAATGGTAAAATAGGTCCCTAAATGATTTGGTCCTACCAGGAGACTTGCATGGAAATTAAAATTTTAAAATTAAATTAAGCATTTAGCAGGCGCTTTTATCCAGAGACTTAAGTTTTTTTTTTTTGTTTTTTTTTTTGAACTTATGTCTGTATCATTTCGGCGAGGTTTAAACGTGCGCGGTAAGGCGAATGTAACAATAATAATAAATAATAATAAGAATGCATTTTATTTGTAGAAACAAACGCCAAAAGCAATACAACAATTCATTAAAGACAGACAGTCTTGAATAAATGTGACTTGTGACCCAACATAGGTGCATATCTGACGTGCAGAAGAAGTACATTCCATAGCTTAGGGGCTTCATGTGAAAAGGCTCTTTGCTCCATGGTCTTTAGCTCACATTATGGCTGGTGAAGTGAAAGAGTTAGTAGAGCGAAGAGAGCGTGATGGAATATAAGGACTGATGAGTTCACAAAGATGCTCAGGTGCAGTCCCATGAAGTGCCTAGTATGTTAAGATAGAAATTTTAAAATCAATTCTCACGTTTACGGGAAGCCGTGTAATTGTGAAAGAACCGGTAATGTGTTCGCGAGGAGAAGTACAAGCGTGCGGCAGAATACTGAAGCTTGCTCAACGATTTAGCTGGAAGGCCTGAGAACAAGGCATTACGATAATCTAACCTAATGCCTTTGGCTTCGTGGTTAAAAGTGGCATCATCATCCGACGGAACGGTGGATCTGTAGTCCAAATCTATGCGGGATCCACACCCCGGATCAGCGGGTGGCGGTAATGCACCTTTACGTTGGTTTGCCAAAACCGCCATAAAACGCTACTGGAAGAAGACAGAACTACAACAAGACGTAGTTTAACAAAACTTTAGCCGCAAAACTGCTTTTAGATGCAACACTTTGAATGCGAACTGCCGTAAAAATCCAATGAAGAAAAAGAAGAACCTGTTTTTTAGCGTCTTCGCCTGGAAATGTATTAGTCTGCGCCGCTAGAGGAAGCGGCCTCACACTGCCACTCGGCCGGAACGCCGTGGTGAAACACTGAGCCGTGGTTGGATTCTTTCTGCTGCAATCCAGCGCTCTACGAGAGCTCGGTCTCAGGCGGCACGATCGTGTATCGAGCAAGACGAGCTCGGAGTTGCACGGTGTATTGGCCACGATGTGTGGCTTGGCGAGGATAGCAGCTGTCGCGATGACGCTTAATGCTGCTCAACGGCCGTGTTTGGCTGGGTAGAAATGATCTCGGGTCCGGCAAAAGCAACAGGTCTTATAAATCCCCTGTTTAGCGCTCTTCGTTGGTACGAAAATTGGGTCTGTGATAAGGTGACTGACGAAGCGAACCAGCATGCTGATAAACCGTCAATGGATAGAGGTAAGTCAGCGATATTTATACTGTGGGATTGATTACTTGATTGTGGTCCACCTGTGATGATTAGGCTAAGTATCTGACGTGCTCCTCCCGAATCTTCATAGATAATTACATTTAGTGTCAGTAGTTTTCTGTGAGATTGACGATCATCTGTTTGTCCTGCAGAAGCAGCTGATGGAGACTCAGAAGACGCTCCAGCAGAGAATCCAGCAGAGAGAGAAAGATCTCCAGCAGCTGAGAGAGACTGTGGAGTCTCATAAGGTGAGTCTGGAGAAGAAGAGAAGTTTGTCTCCGTCTCAGTTCAGACTCACTGAAGCTGAATCACTGTGTGTCCTAACAGCGCTCTGCACAGACAGCAGTGGAGGACAGTGAGAGGATCTTTACTGAGCTCATCCGCTCCATTGAGAGAAGCCGCTCTGAGCTGATACGACTGATCAGAGATCAGGAAAAGACTGCAGTGAGTCGAGCTGAAGAACGACTGGAGCGACTGGAGCAGGAGATCAATGATCTGAGGAGGAGAGACGCTGAGCTGGAGCAGCTTTCACACACACAGGATCACATCCAGTTCCTGCAGGTAACACAGATCTAGAAGAACAGGATCATAGTGGATTTGAGCAGATCCTGCTGTGACAGAGACTCACAGAGAAACAGTTCATGAGTGTCTTATTATATAATCATCAGTCAGACTCTCATCTGATCATCTTCTTCTGAAAGAGACGCCGCTTACAAATGCTTTCAAGTCTGGGTCTCTAACCACTCTTAAGTGGTCAATCTGATCAAAACCTTTGAGCTGCTTTTCCTGAGCAAATCTACTCAACTCTACAATGAGTCTCCATTGATGTGCTAGAGCTGTTAGAAATGAATCTGTAGCTCTAATGTGATTAAATGAATATGAGAAGAATGAAGCTGATGTTGTGAAAGTGCTGGATTGAGGAGAGTTACTAAAGATCAAATCTGATGTTCCTGAAGGTTATTGAGTGAAGTGTGGAGCTGATAAGTTTGATTTCTGTTTTCTGTAGAGTTTCCAGTCTCTCTCAGCTCCTCCTGAATCTACAGACGTAAATGATGATCTCTTCAGTTCTCTCTTCTCTTCTGATGATCTGAGAGAATCTGTCCATCAGCTGAGAGACAAACTGGAGGATTTCTGCAAAGAGCAGCTAAAGAAGATCTCAGACAGAGGTAAAGTCCTGGAGATTCATCTGCTCTCAGAAACCAGTCCATCATCATCTCATATCATGGAGAACATCATATTAGAAATGTGTTAGAAATAGATACAGGATCATGAGAATCACACTGTTCATGTCTGTTGATTTCCACAGTCCCATTCACCAGCATTGATCTCTGGACCAGGAACGACTTCCTACAATGTAAGTCCGTAAGAAAACCAGCAGAAAACTCAGAAAAACAAAAAAGATAAGCATGCACAATATTTCTGTTGTGTCCAGCTGGATGGGCATGTGGCTTCACATAATAATGCATTGTGTTTTTGAACAGTCACTTTTTTGTTCAAAGTCATTTTTTTAATATGTTTCATAATATAACAACAATTTTAAAAAAGGGATGAAAAACAAAACAAATGATGTGTCATAATTATACATGATATTATGCACATTCTTTATCTATTCTATAAAATATTATTATATATTATTATTACTATTATTAAATATATAGGCCATTCTACAGAATTGGTGCAAACTGCCATCCCACACCCAGAAAACACATTTAAAAAGCATTTGAGTATTCAAACTTAGAAGTTTACTAAGATTCTTCTATTATTTATTGAAACCCAAAATATTTTTTAAAATATCAGAAAGCTTAATATATATGAAATCATCATTTATTGGATACTTTCAGTTGGGAGGTGGCAGTCCCGAACCCTAACCCCTAAATTTGAAAAAAAAATTCCAATGTTGTTTTTAAAAATGTTTTCAGCATTTTCAATAACATAGGCTTAGACAGAAATTAACTACACACCTACATTTATTATCAGTAAATATTTATGTGCCCCTCTCTTTAATAGCTACAAGGTCAGTAGATAGGGCCTATCATTTTGAGGTAAATGTGCTCAAAAGTCTGAAAATCTGTGTGTAACTTTAAGGAACGTCACTACCAAACACTTTTTTTCTACAGTTAAGCACACTTTGTTGGGTGTTATTCCATATCATTAAATTTTTATGTGTGTAAATCTGTTCAGAACTGTGCTAGCTAACCATTTGCTGATTAGCATATTTGATCTAGTTCAAAATAATCTAAAATTATCACTATTTCTAACATTTGATGGAGTTTCAGTAGTCACGAACAGTCACGACTGAAAAATTTCATCATTGTCACACAACGTTTCAGTTGTGACAAAAGGGAACACATAATCCTCATATTTGGGGGAAATAAACGAAATGTTAGTACAGTTATGCAGTTTTTTTGTATTTTAGTATGTTATGCAAGTTATGCCCAAAATGTGCAGTTATGCCCTAAACATGAAATAAATAAATAAAAAGTATACTGAATTATCAAGTAAGATGTTATGATAGTGTTTGGTTTAATATATATTCAAACTAATTAACCCTTAACTTTGAAATCAGTATGCTTAACTTTATGCCTTTTACAAAGAAAAATTTGATTCAGAATAGAAACAAACAGCATAAATAACACATTAAATAATGTTAAAAAATTAAATTATTATTGATTTACCTCTGAATAAAATGTAATAAAATAGCAAAAATATATATTTAAATTGTAGATGGAAGCAATTTTTTATAGGTCAATATAACCCTTCTAATTAAAATATTATTAATGTGATTTGGTAGTGACACATTTGGGGAGAAGACAAATATTTCAAAACTTTCTGAAAATACAATATGAGAATTAACTGAGCAATTACTTGAAATGTGTACCTTGGATATTATACAATTTGCATAGATATATATTTTTAGCAGTCTTCCCCATGATTGTGTAGACTACAGAACTAGACTGAGAGAACATTTAAAGGCTTTGCAGGTGTTTTGAGTTAATTATCTGATTACAGTGTGGCATCAGGTGTCTTCAATATTGAACCTTTTCACAATATTCACATTTTTTGAGATACTGAATTTGGGATTTTCCTTAGTTGCCTGTTCTAATCATGAAAATTAAAAGAAATAAACATTTGAAATATATCAGTCTGTGCTTAATGAAATAATATAATATACAAGTTTAACTTTTTGAATGGACTTAGTGAAATAAATCAAATTTTTGATGATTTTCAAATTATATGATCAGCACTGGTTAATGTAAGTACTAGGGTTGGCACCGACTATTCGACTAGTCAACTTCAATGCTCTGATAAGACGCTTTAAAAGCTTGACATCGACTAGTTGCCAGTCCTATAGAGGGCGCAACAGGATAATAAATGTTTGAAGGACTTCCACATTTACGCACCGTTTCCAAACAGTTAAAATGACAAATAAATGTATACTCCGAAAGGTCCACAAAACATGCGTGATTATATTACTAGATGGTCGAAACTGAATGGGAGAATGCTCATTCTAAACAGCTTATTGTACAGGTAAGTTAACCGCTGTTCTAATCTAATGTGCTGCTGCACTGTAACGCACACACATAGACTACAGACAGCAGCTCGTACGTCATGCACAGATCACTCACACACAGAATCAAAAATCAAAATCAAAAAGAAGTTTCAAAAATTAAGTTGTACGTTTGAAGGAGTATTTTTGTTTCAAAAATACTCCTTCCGGTTTGTCACAAGTTTCGGAACTTTTTTTTTTTCCGAGTATGGCTCTTTGTGACGTTAAATGCAGCGGAATTTCCTTATATGTGTCCTGAGGCACTTCTGCCGGAAGAGCGCTCGCTCCCGTATAGCAGAGCACTGAGAGCACAACAGACTTCACTGATCAGAGCGAGAGCGTCGCGAAAAGTCACAAAAGAAGTGTGTTTTTGGTTGCCAGGGCAAGACAACCCTGCACAGATTACCAAAAGAGAAACAGCATTAAGGGACCAGTGGATGGAGTTTATTTTTACAGAGCATCAACGGAGTTGTGCAAGTGTTTGTGTTTGTTCCCTGCATTTCGAAGATGCCCAGTTTGACGCTGGATTTGCTCATCGTTTATTTCTTAAGGATGATGCAGTCCCAACGAAAAAGGGTCACGATCGTGTGTTGGAACCGCAGGCGGTGAGTAAAACTGCTTCAAATATCTCTGTGTTGTTAACTTAGCTATCAGCGCGTAAGCACATCAAGTAAACAACATGCGATGTTGTCATCAAACTGCACTTTCCACATGTACAGCTTAAAAAAAAATAAAAAATACGACATAAAGTGGAACTTAGTCATTTTCCAAAACCGCTAAGCAAATATATACAGTTTCAGTACATACCACATAGAGACGTCGTTGCTGCTGCTGCTCTTGTTCAGTTTCAGCCTCTGGATCTGATTCTGGATCACAAATATACACTGAATCTGACTGTTAGCCATGGTTTGTTTTGGTTGGTTTTTTCCTCACGGTAATGTCACAGCTTCCAGACACTCTCAACTCAAAAGCCTACTGGCGCTCGTGATTCTTTAGCTCCGCCCACACGCCACGCCTCCAGCCTGTCGTGTTTTTCCGGGAAAAATCGGTACAGACTATCTTTCTCTTATGAATATAATAAAACTAAAGACTTTATGGAGTTATGAAGGATGCAATACTACTATAGGTACTCAAGATTAACAGGAGATTGAGTGAAAACGAGCATTTCACCCCCCCTTTAACCGAAGAAGGAAGCTTGAATTATTCGATGAAGGAGACTTGGTCTGGATACGTCCTCACCCTCTGTCTCGGGCTGCAGACTCGTATATGGATAAATTAGCACAGAAATGGCTAGGTCCAGCAGAAATTCTGAAGAAGTTAAACAATGTGAACTACCAGGAAGTAATGTTTGATGATTCAAAGCGAGTTGAAACTTTTTTCATTAAGAAAAAATGAAAAAGTTTTATGGTGCTGTTTAAACACTTTTTTTTTTTTCTGATGAGAGGGGTATGTAACAGTTCTCCTGTTACTAATATATATACCAGTAGTTTTCTCCAGTGTATGTACCATTATTACTCACCTGAGCATTAAGGGGCGCTCCATTTGAGGTGAATTAGTAGGCCTATTTATGGAGACAAAGAAAGAGAAATGGAGGAGAACACGCAGCGCCAGATGAAGCTCAATGAAACCTCTATTGCAGGTATGATATAATGATGATGTATGTGGGATGATAGAGTAGGGTTCAACAAGGAAACATATTTAATGGTCCATTTGTGAAAGAAGGAAGAGGAAATAGTTTTAAACTTCAGACTTAGTCCTCTCTCCACCTTCAATACCACGACTTAGGTGCCCTTGAGCAAGGCATCGAACCCCCAACTGCTCCCCGGGCGCCGCAGCATAAATGATGAACACTGCTCCGGGTGTGTGCTCACAGTGTGTGTGTGTGTGTTCACTGCTCTGTGTGTGTGCATTTCGGATGGGTTAAATGCAGAGCACAAATTCTGAGTATGGGTCACCATACTTGGCTGAATGTCACTTCACTTATCACCATACAAACATTAATTTGCCATCCAACACAGTAGGTGGCGATAATGCTCCTTTAGAGTTAATCGCCATTAAAAGAAGAAGAAGAAATGGCAGGAAGTTTGTTCTTTCTCTGGAAGGAGAGGCTTTCCTCATGGTGGTTGTGGCCTTTTTTTATTTACCCTGGTTGAGGAACTTTAGAGTTCTAAGCTAAGTGTCATTGTTTCTATTTTGGTTAACAATTTATGTTACTAGCACATGGTGGTGTTTGTTTGAACTAAGAGTGATTTCCATTTAGTACTCGACTGTTGCCTGTTGCAAGTCAAACTTTCCCTTCAAGCATGGCAAAGCTCTCTGACAATTGAACTCTGCTGTGGATCATCTTGCCACTTAAAGGGGGGTTGAAATGCTATTTCATGCATACTGAGTTTTTTACACTGTTAAAGTGTTGGATTCCCATGCTAAACATGGACAAAGTTTCAAAAATTAAGTTGTACGTTTGAAGGAGTATTTCTGTTCCAAAAATACTCCTTCCGGTTTGTCACAAGTTTGGGAAAGTTTTTTTCGAGTATGGCTCTGTGTGACGTTAGATGGAGCGGAATTTCCTTATATGTGTCCTGAGGCACTTCTGCCGGAAGAGCGCGCTCCCGTATAGCAGAGCACTGAGAGCACAACAGACTTCACTGATCAGAGCGAGAGCATCGCCAAATGTCACAAAAGGAGTGTGTTTTTGGTTGCCAGGGCAAGACAACCCTGCACAGATTACCAAAAGAGAAACAGCATTAAGGGACCAGTGGATGGAGTTTATTTTTACAGAGCATCAACGGAGTTGTGTAAGTGTTTGTGTTTGTTCCCTGCATTTCGAAGATGCTTGTTTTACAAACAAAGCCCAGTTTGACGACGGATTTGCACATCGTTTATTTCTTAAGGATGATGCAATCCCAACGAAAAAGGGTCACGATTGTGTGTTGGAACCACAGGCGGTGAGTAAAACTGCTTCAAATATCTCTGCCTCCTTGTTAGTGCATCCGCCTCCCATCGGAGACCCGGGTTCGAGCCCCGCTCGGAGCGAGTCGTTGCTGCTGCTGCTCTCGTTCAGTTTCAGCCTCCACAGCTGTCACAGCTTCCAAACGCTCTCAACGCAAAAGCATATTCGCGCTCGTGATTATTTATCTCCGCCCACACGCCACGCCTCCAGGCGCTCGGGTTTTTCCGGGAAAAATCGGTAAAGACTATCTTTCTCTTATGAATATAATAAAACTAAAGACTTTTTGGAGTTATGAAGGATGCAGTACTACTCTATAGGTACTCAAGATTAACAGGAGATTGAGTGAAAACCAGCATTTCACCCCCCCCCCCCCCCCTTTAAGTACTGTTTTCTCTATTCATATTCAACAAAGACTGAGAAAAGCTTAGGGTCCTAATAGAGGAGAAACCAAGGACTGTGCTTTATGTGATGGACTATTTCTTATCCACTGGTTCTACCTGTTTGATGTAGAATTGTGTTATGTTGATTAATGAATGTTTGGTGTGACTATGTTTAATACATTTGACTCATGAGTGAGATTGGTCTGGTTGGTCCCTTATTTCTTGTATGCACTTAAACTTAATGGAAAGGTGTTACATGTCATTCAACCTCTAGTATGTACATTATACAACAATAAAATAAATAAGTAGGGGAAAAATTACAAAATCAAACAACAAATATTACAATTTTACACATTAGGCTGCCAAACAGCGAGAAATGGATCTTTTATCCAGTGACTGAAATTATGTGGAGATTTGTCCTTCCATTTACACAATAGAAGATGTCTAGCTATTAAAGTTAAAAAAAATATCTTTTTTTTTTTGTATTATCTAAACATATGTGTGTGCTCTGCTAAAGTAAATGTATCTTGTGTATGCCATATTTATATGTGCTGAATACTGCCCTTTTTTACTGCCAAGAATATGCTGTATTTATAGACTAAAATTATAAATGAGCTCCCTATCTGACTCATTTTTGTGAAGCTGTTACTGTATTCCAGCAAAACGTTGTGTTACACACAATCATGACACATTATTGGTTACATTATCAGTCATCTGTGTCACTTCAGAAAACTACAACCCAAAATACAATACATAAAATATTATTCGTTTTAGAAAATAAGAAAAAAAAGGCTGTTAAGAAGAAATTTTTTTTAAGAATGTTTTGTGAATTTGTTCATCTGTACTGAGACACTGATGATACACTGAACATGAAAAGATCAAACAGATTCATAATTCCTGATTCTGATGTGTTTTATCTCCATCAGATTCCCATCAGTTCACTCTGGATCTGAACACAGTGAATAAACTCCTCCATCTGTCTGAGAACAACACAGTGATTACTAACACTCGCACAGATCAGTGGTATCCTGATCATCCAGACAGATTTGATGATGTGCGTCAGGTGTTGTGTAGAGAGAGTGTGTGTGGACGCTGTTACTGGGAGATTGAGTGGAGAGGAAATGATGGTGTGTATATATCAGTGTCATATAAGAGCATCAGCAGGAAGGGAGGTATTGAGTGTATGTTTGGATCTAATGATCAGTCCTGGAGTTTGATCTGCTCTCCATTCAGATACTCATTCAGACACAATAAGATAAAGACTGATCTCTCTGTGAAGCCCATCAGCAGGAGAATAGGAGTGTTTGATGAAGATGATGATGATGATGATAAGGAGGAAGAGGATGATGAGGAGGAGGAGGATGATGATGATGATGATGATGATGTCAGTAGAATAGGAGTGTTTGTGGATCACGGAGCAGGAACTCTGTCCTTCTACAGCGTCTCTGACACAATGAGCCTCATCCACACAGTCCAGACCACATTCACTCAGACGCTCTATCCTGGGTTTTTGGTTTGGTCTGGATCATCAGTGAAACTGTGTTGATGAATCAGAATAGACTGACGAGAGATTCTACCCATGATGCTTTGAGCTGCATGATGAATCCGTATCAGTGAGATGTTATAGAGTCTCTTTTTCTTTTCTCATCATTACTTTAATACTGCAGCTGAACTTCTGTCAGTGAAATAAAAGTCAGAATAAATATATTCTTATGTAAGATTTACAGATTACTTTCGCTACAACATAGAAAATAATTGTGTAAAGGATAATGCACGAAGAAAAATCTAAACCATAGATAATCAAAATAAAATAAAAAAGTCAAATTATTTTTATATACATTTAATTTTTGCCATTTTCTCAAATTTTAAGCCTGCTGTTCCTACAATATATTACGTTTTTAAACATCAGAACTAAAATAAACAATATTTTGAAAATAAAGTTTGATAAGGTTGTGCATATTTAATGTAAGGAGATCTGTATACATGATCTCTCTGTCTCTCTCTCTCTTTAGAGGAAGTGTGCAATTACAGCTCTCTCGCTCTTGGCAAACATTAACCGTCTCTGAACCATAAAACAGTGCGTGAGGCAAACACTGACTTCCTGTTCGCTTTCATACACACACTTCAGTTCCCAATGGCTGGTGTAAAGTCTCAGTGGAGGCCCGATAAGGGATTCACTCGCTCTTCCAGGTTCTGAACTTTACAGAGGAACATTTCCAAAGTCATTAGAAACTCCCAAAAACCAGTCTAGGAAATGCAAACGAGGTTCTGATGTAGTTTCTACACTCTATCCGTCACACACACACACACACACTGGAGTTTAATATTACAACAGCATCATGGGACAATTGTTGCAGCCACATCCTGTATTAGCAGAGGAAATGGTCTGGCAATGGTTTACAAATGTTCCTCTCTCTGCCTGTCATTCAGGTGTAATTATTCTCAGAGCGACTGTGTGTTTCAGAGTCCCCACGAATCCAGAGAGAAGTAATGGATGTTTATTATCACTTTCCTGTTCCTGCTCAGTCCAAAACACAAACATGTGCACACACACACACACACACACACACACACACACACACATAAACAAAATAGCCATTGGTTGCTCTGACCAGTTCACTGATTTAACAGGATAAAAAAAACTATCAAACATTAGGAGTCTTAAGTACTAGTCTAACTAGTTGTTTGCCAAGAGATAACAGCCTTCCGTTGTTACGGTCAAATTAGACTAATAAAAAAAATGTATGTAACAAACTTGTAAGACTAGCCTAAGTAGTTTAGTTTATGCAACTGGCCGAGTGCACAAAGTAATCTCTAAACTGCATAAAGGACACATTAACACAATAAATCTTGCTGTATCTTATTTGATACATTTCCTCTAAACGATCCTCTAAAATGTTAAACCTGTGTAATGGATCATTACACTTTGACATTTTTCAGTTTTTTGTTCATTTAATCACCTTCAGCGAACGAATAAGTAAAATAAAAAAAATTCAAACCACTTCATTATGTTAATTATCCTTATTTATTTATCTGAACTGAAATCATAAAAGATGATGATGAGAAAAGGGTGTGGTCTGAAAAAGGTGAGACAAAAAGAACAGGTAGAGAAGAAGTAGTTGAGTTGAGTCGAATCGCAGAAGTGAGAGCCAGGTGGAAATGGTGGAACTGAGTTGCTGTACGGTAGCATTGAATATTTGAGGTCGTCTTTGGAGTATAACCATAATCGCTTGAGTTTCAATCCTTGGGGAATACACCAGGAAGATCGCGTTGGTATCTTTGGATGTACCTGCACAAGTAAGAGTTGAGGCAATCGAAGAGGAATACCAGTGTTCATCGGCAAGCCAAACGCTTTGGGGATTTTATTTCTACTCCCTTTTAACTCGACTGCTGGCCAAATTATTCTTACGCCAAATCTCTCTTTGAATCCCAAAAATAGAAGAGACCAAATGATACCATTTCCATGCTTTTAAACATTCAGTTGATTTCGCATTTCGCATTTATAAAAATTATAGGCCCTATCCTTAGACAAAAGGAGCCAACTATATATACATTTATTTTGAAAAAACTTTGTATAATTTTTTTCCCTTATGAAAAGTATTTTTGCACATGTGTATTGTTTATGCATTAATGAAGTGAAATAATATATATATATAAATGCTGAGTGGAGTCATTATTAAAAAATAATTGTACATTCCCATGTTTGCCGCCCAAACGATAACTTAAAAATTGTGTGGCCATGATACACCTGTTTCTCACTGAGTCTCCTCATGTCTTCCGTCTCTGATTGATAGCTTAAAGCTCTTTTAGTGTAATTGTACAAACATGTCAAATCTTGTCTGATTTTGACCAAGTAAAGTTGAGAATAAGGTCAGTAATATCTTACTGGACTGAAGCTGTTCATCTTTACTTGATTCTCCATCAATCATGTTTCAGAGTCTCAAATCTGATCCTCAGGATCTTTTGAGGAGCGTTTGTTTCCAGAAGCTTTACTTTCACTGTTCCTCAGCGGAGGAATGATCTTCACAAGCCTCCAGAACATCTCACATCTTCTGAGGAGCCTTGATTTCTTCAGCTCTCGATCTCTGTGTTATATGTGCGGATCATTTACATCTCATCTCACGGAGACACATCACTGGAGATATAGAGCATTGACTCATATTTACATCAATTTGTGTCTACTGCTCTACTGTAAGAAAGATCTCATTGATTAAATATGATTTTTAGCTTGTGTAAAACAGTACAGTACTACTGTTTCTTACTGTCACCCTTCAGGTTTGTAGAAATGTTCAGATGTGTGTGTGGATGCATGTGTAACGTTGCCAGATGTTCTACACACTGAGCCGTCAACTTTAATTGCTTTTGTGTGTTAAAGTTGCATCAAAGAATAAAGCATTAAAACAGAACAAAGGTTCTTCTGCACATGTCTTTTGATGTCATTAATGAGTTCTTATGACTGATTGATTAATATTCCTCTAAACTGCTCTTATGGCTTTTTATTTGCCAATGTAAGCCTGTAAATTAATTCCTGGTGACAATCTGTGAAACAGCATCTGAATTCAGTGTATCTGCTTAACTTACAAATAAACCATAAAAATAATTACCTTATTAAAATGTAATATTATTGAACTTAATTTAAGAGTCAAAAACATGTTTATCCAACTTAATTTAAGATCGTTTAAATTATTTAAATAATTTGGTTAGACTTTATTTTGATAGTACACTTTAGACATTCTCCTAACTATAAGTAACTTTGTAACTACATGTCAACTTATTCTCATTAATTTGCAACTACGTCTACTAACTCTTAGGGCCCTATTTTAACGATCTGAAACGCAAGTGTCAAAGCGCGAAGCGCAAGTAACTTTGTGGGCGGGTCTCGGCGCTGTTGCTATTTTCCCGGCGGGATAAATGGCTCTTGCGCCCGGCGCAAATCTAAAATGGGTTGGTCTGAAGTAGCTTCATTATTCATAGGTGTGGTTTGGGCGTAACGTGAAATAAACCAATCAGAGCGTCATCCAACATTCCCTTTAAAAGCAGGTGCGCAAGTTCCATTATGGATTGCTATTATTGTGGCGTATTTACCAGGCGCACGCCAGGAGCGGTTCACAGCCGAGGAGACTGATGTTCTTGTAAGAGCAGTGAAAGACAGAGAAGTTGTGTTGTATGGGGATGGGAGAAGCCCACCCAAAATACACCACAATGATTTCCGTCATCTCATGTGTTAATATTTTTTTTAGTGTAACAATTTATGATATGCAAAAATAACTGTTGCATCTGTGTAGATTACATGAGCAAAGTGTATGCGCGTTGTGCACGCTATACATTATGGTCAAGCATGCGCCCTTAAAATAGCATAATGAACAACGCGCAACGCGCCACTGACTTTAGACTAGGTTTTTTCTGGTCAGTGGCGCAATTGTTTAATGGAACAGCAAAATAGCACCAGGGATTGTTTGCGCCGGAACACGCCTCCTTTTTTGCGCTGAACCGCCCAGGGAGCGCAAGTTCATTCACTAGTTTAGCGACGTGCTTCTGTGGAGGGAAAAGCGCGCTTTGCGCAGGTGCAAAATAGGAATGACACATGCGTCGGTGTACAAAGTCAATTGCGCTGGGTGCAAGATAGGGCCCTTAGAGTAGACTGTTAGGGTAGGTTTAGGGTTAGGGTTAGGGTAGGTTAGGGTTTGTGTTAGGGTTGGTTAGGGTTAGTTGACAAAGAAAGTGTTAGAAGATATTAATAAAACTCTTAAACTTAATTTTAGGAGTCAGTCATCTGTTCACCCAATATTTTAACTGATTGAATTTAATTTAAGTCAACAATCCATATGTCTGTCGATCTTTATTCAATTAAAGGGATAGTCCACCCATTATGCACTTTAGGATGCACTTTATTGGACTTTTTTTTTGGATTTTGGATCAGAAGCAACAATTCACTGCCATTTTAAAACCTGAAAGAGCCAGGAAATTTTTTAATATATATATATATATATATATATATATATATATATATATATATATATATATATATATATATATATATATATATATATATATAACTCTGATTGTATTTGTCTGAAAGAAGAATGTCACATACAGCTAGGATATTTACATTTACCAAACCATCTACACAAGGACAAACTCCACAGACCGAACTGCTTTAACACTGAAAACCTGGACACATTAAGTTGGGTTTGTGTGTGTGTGTGTGTGTGTGTTTGCACTTCTTGTAACTCTGGGACGGTTGCTATGGGAGCAGTTTATCTCCAAACCAGATCCATTTCATCCGCCCCTCCCTCTCGTCTGCTTCCTTTCCTCTCTGTTTTCAGAATTCCTTCTGTCCCAGCCAGCTCAGTCTCGAAAATACACACACACACACAGACACACCTGGCCCAGCTGAACAGCTGCACAGAACATCCTTAAAGACAGAGTAACACTGTGAGTGTGTGTTTCTCTGAGATGTTAAAAAGTGATACACAATAACTCCTCTGTCTACATTATATAGACAAAAGTATTGGAATATTCCTCTTCATTACTGAACTCAGGTTTTTCAATCAGACCCACTTCCAAAGGTGTGTAAAATCCAGCACTACTTATTTAAAAACATTGGTGGAAAAATTTGTTTTTCTGAAGAGCTCAGTGATTTCAAGTGTGTGACTGTGATATGACACCATCTCTGTAGTAAGTCAGTTTGTGAAAACGCATCCCTGCTAGATATTCCATGCTCAACTGTAAGTGGTATTAAGAAAACATTTATTTATATAGCACCTTTTAAAACAAAGTTACAGACTGCTTTACAATAAAAAGATCAGTACAGTAACAAAATACACAAAAATTCCATCCAAATTAAGAAGCCATACAATAAAAATGAGTCTTAAGAAGAGACTTAAAAGAGTATATAGTAGGAGCCTGCTTATATCCCCAGGCAGGGATTTCCATAGCTTTGGCGCACGAATAACAAAAGCGATGTCACCTTTGGTAACAAGTCGAGATTTTAGAATCTTTCAAGCAGAGGTCAGGCTCATAAGGGATTAATAAATCACAAATATAGTCAAGGCCTTAAAACAAGCAACAAAATCTTAAAATCGATTCTAAAACTCAGATGCAACCAGTGAAGAGCAGCAAGAATTGGTGTAATGTGGCGACTTTTCTTAGTATGCATCCAAAGCCTAGCAGCAGCATTTTGAATCAGCTGCAATCTTTGGAGATTGCATTACAATGATCAGATATTGATGAAATAAAAGCATGAATGACCTTTTCCAAATCTGCCAAAGAAATTAATGACTTTATCTTCATTAGTTGCCTTACTTGTGCAAAACAAGACTGAACCACTTTAGTCACTTGAACATCAAAAGACAGTTCTGAGTCAAAAAGTACACCTAAGTTGCAAGCCTCTTTTTGAACATTATTAGATAAGGCACCCATACTAGAGGAGAAATTATTAAAACTAGCACTACCGAGGGGGCATGGGGTAATTAAAAGCATTTCTTACTTGGAGTCATTCAACTAAAAAAAAAAAAAAAAAAAAAAACTTGACATCCAATTTTTTCTTTTGATGAACCATGACAAAATATGGGATGTTTCAGTTCCAGGCTTTACTGGGACATACAATTGCATATCATCTGCATAGCAGTGGAACCCAATGTCATAATTGTACATAACTTGACCCAGGGGTAACATGTAGATAGTAAACAGAAGGGGACCCAAAATAGATCCCTGAGGGACCCCACAAAACAACCCAGCCAGCAATGACATGTGGGGCCCAGATGAGGGCTTCATGGGCAGCAAATGTGGGCCCCATTATGGGCTTGCACCCGGGATCCATATTGGGGCAAGCCATGGAAGCCCAGACATACTAAAAGTGGGAACTATAAGGGTACTGCATGGGTCTTAATTGGGCAATTCATGTCATGTCACACCTGCCCAAATGGGTCTAATTGGGTTTGCACCCAGGATCCATCCGTGGATGCCCAGATGAGCTTTAAAAGGGATATATAAGGGTGTTATGTAGGATCTTAACCAGGTAATTCATGTCAGACCCATTTGGGCCCTACCTGCCTAAAGGGGTTTACATTACATTTAGCTGATGCTTTTATCCAAAGCGACTTACAATTGCTATTTATGTCAGAGGTCGCACGCCTCTGGAGTGTCTTGCTCAGGGACACATTGGTGTCTCACAGTGGATTCGAAACCCGGGTCTCTCACACCAAAGGCATGTGTCTTATCCACTGCGCCAACACCACCCCAAAGTTTAAAGTGGATTAAAGTGGGCTTGCACCAGGATTCAACCGTGAATGCCCCTACGGGCTTAAAGTGGGCTCTGTAAGGATCTTTAAACCGATACCGATATTTACAGATATTGAATTTAAAGCCAAAATCGGCTGATAATATCGAGCATCCCTAGTTGTCTAAATATGTGTTTCTGCCCCAAGGGACAGGTGTCTGGGACTGGACTATTATTTGATGTGTTACGATAGACCTGCAACCTTTCTGAGAGTCCACTTATCAGCATAATTCAACACAGCGTAAACTTTGATCTATTTTAATGTTTTTTACATTTTTGGGATGTTACATTTTTCATTTTCTGCACGACTAACAAAAATGACTGATGGATTGTTTTGGTAAAAGATCTACATGTATGCAATGTTTTTTATTTGGTCACTAGCATGACTTGAAATGTATTGAGTTACAGTTACTCAATCTCAACATGCTTGATTAGCCTACATGCAGAGTTACTACAAGTTACTAAAAATTTTACAGTAAGTAATTACATAACTCAATAGGCCTACATAGTTACTTTGTGCCTCTGCCATGCAGGACTCATGTGTTCCCAGTTCAAACCCATGCCCAAATGGCCCATGCCTGTCCCTTATGGGGCCCATGTAATCAGCTCATATGGGCTTCCTATGTGGGACTCATACTACAAAACCTACATGGGACCCGCTGATTTCACCCAGCCAAAGCCCATGCCCACACAGTAACCATGGAACCCGTACTTAACCTATCTGGGCCCCACATGTGATTGCTGGCTGGGAAAGGAGCATGAGAAGAGGAGGCATCTCCAAGCACTATGGAGAAAGATTTGACAAATAAGAAATAAACCAGTGCAGAGCTACATCTCTGTAATAATAAAACCTTCGTATTCATCGGGAAGAAGGAGGCGGGAACCGGCGGACAATCAAATAACATTTTAATAATTCAAAATAAACACAAAACAGCACACCAGCCCCTCACGGACGACTGGTGTGCTCAAATAAAAACCAAAACATAAAATAAGGCCCAGGCCTGGTCCTCTCTTGTCCTTCACTATCGCTCCAGTTTTATATCCTTCCATCTCCTACGTGGGACTCGAGACCGGCGGTGGGTCGCAGGTGTCGCTGATTTCCCAATCATTCCGCCGGCCTCATTCCTTGTTCCCACGTCCCTCGGCCCCGCCCCACTCGCCACAATCTCTAATGCAAACATAAGTTTAAAGATTAATCAAGACATTATGGTCCACTGTGTCAAAGGCTGGGCTAAGATCAAGAAGGATTTAAAGTGGAAGCATTTATGAACATCAGAAACACCACATAAAGTCAAAGATGCACAAAAGTCGACACACTCTAATGAATTCAGAGTTAAAGAGCTCCAAACTTCCACTGGCATTATTATCAGCTCAAAAACTGTGCGGTGGAGCTTCATGATTGGGTTTCCATGGCCGAGCAGCTGCATGAAGCCTCATATCAGCACTACAGAGCCAAGCATGGGATTGAGTATGTAAATCACGCAGATAGTGGACTCTGGAGCAGTGGAAACCTGTGGAGTGACCGATCAAACAGTCTGATGGGTGAGTCTGGGTTTGATGGAAACCAGGAGAACATTACCTGCCTGACTGCATAGTGCCGAATGTAAAGTCTGTTGAAGGAGGGATGATGGTATGGAGCTTTTTTTTTTCGGGGTTGGGATGGTGTAGGGAAATCTTCATGCTTCAGCATACCAAGACATTTTGGACAATAATGTGCTTCTAACTTTGTGGGATCAGTTTGGGGAAGGGCTTTTTTATTCCAGCATGAAGCAAGGTCCAGAAAGATACAGATGGATAAGTCTGGCTAAGAAGACCTCAAAATCCTGACCGCAACCACATCAAACATCTTTGGGATGAACAGGAACAGAGCTTGTGAACCAAATCTTCTCATCCAAAATCAGTTTATGACCTTATAAATGCTCTACTGGATGAATGGGCAAAAAATTCCACCAAATCTCATGTAAAGACTTCCCAGAAGGTCTATGTGTCTATCGAAGTAATCACAGTTTCTGCCACATGATCATCCTACTGTTCCTCCAGTAAATGATGCTGACTGTCAGTCTATTTATCTGATGCCACAGTTTTACTAATAATAACTAACAATATCTGGATGAACCGTTATATTTTGGCACACACACACACATTGGGATTCCGTGTTTTATAAGTTCATTTCACCCTACACCTAAACCTTCCCCTCACAGAAAACTTTCTGCTATTTTAGATTTTTAAAACACTTTTAAAACACCTGTGCGATTTTTGAGCTTGTTTCCTCATGGGGACCTAAAAAATCCCCCACAAGGTCAACATTTACTGGTATTTCAAAAAATTGTGGGGACATTTGTTACTCATAACATACGCTCTAAAAAATGCTGGGTTGTTTCAAACCAAATTTGGGTCAAATATGGACTAACCCAAACTCTGGGTCTAATTTTTACATAACATTTGTAACCCAAAAGTTGGGTTAGTCCAAATTTGACCCAAATTTGGGTTGAAACAACCCAGCATTTTTTAGAGTGTAGGGAATACCAGAACTCACTCACACACACACACATACACACAGTCTTGTGTTTAAGTGCAGCTGGAAACAACTGGCTGTGACATATTTGATTACCAGCAACAAATGGAGATTGTGCGCGTGTGTGTGTGTGTGTTTGTGTGTGTTAGAGAGAGAGAGAGAGAGGCTTTCTCGTGTGAAAGAGTGTGTGGAGATGAGTTTGATTGTGTTGTGTGTGTTACAGACATTAAACACTCCTGTAATGTCATGGTGTGGTTGTTGTGTGTCTATCTTCACTCTCATGTTCTGGAGCATCGTGAGGGACAGATGTAGATCCTCCAGCCTCACATCGAGCTCTGTGTTTCCATGAGGTGGTGAAGTGATGACTGGACATTTTCCCACACGACTGTGTCTTCACAGGAAACTGGAGGCAGAACGGAGACGTGTGAGTCAGGCGGGATCTCCCGAGAAAAACCCAGACAGAGAGAGAGAGGTATGACGGCAGATGAAGTCATGTTCTCCATCGAGTCGTGTGACGTCACAACCGAGGGGAAACTCAAAATAACTTTTATATGTGAATCTGTGTTAAAGTGTAATTTGATGTGCAGCTGTATTTTAAGCATCATTCCTCCAGTCTTCAGTGTCGCATGATCTTCAGAAATCATTCTAAATTCTCTCTTTCTCTTTCTTTCTAAGGATTTTTTAAAACAAAAATAATGGAAAATACAGTTTTAGTTTTTAATGGTCAAAAAATATTTACATTAACAAAGCTGTAGATAATTTACCTCATATTTTTTTTACGAATTTTGGTCCATCACATTATTTAAGAGATGATTCAGTCTCCATCTGTCTGTGATTCACTTCTTTCTAGTGGTTTAAAATTAGTAAAAAGGTGAGTTGCTAGAAGATGTGTCACCATTTCAGAGCAGTTGGAATAATTCAGATGCATTTACTAGAAAATGTAAAATATCTTTCTATTAAACGTTTATACAATGAAGGATATAATGCACCTGTCAGAATCTCTCAGTTCACTGGCATGACAAATATTTTCACATTCACATTGCCAAAACACTTAGTTTTGCACTGTTGCTGCAATTAAAACGAAAATGAAATGAAAATACTGCAAATAGGCAATGCATAATATATGTATATATACTCATATATAAAATGGACAATAAATAATAAACTGACAAGTTTCTCTGTCTCTCTCACATGCGCTCACACACGCACACACACACACACACACACACACACACACACACAGGCTGTCGCTCCTCCCATGTACGAATATAAATTTCACTCAAGTTTCCTAAAATATTTAGTCCAGCAACCACCTTTCCATATACAAAAGCTGTTATTGAGACTAAAATATGATCTGTTGTAAACCTGTCTGACCTGTTAGGGGCTTGTGTGCGTGTGTGTGTGTGTGTGTGTGTAACTCTATAGGGCCGCTGACATCCAGCAGATTATCACTGGATCACAGTAATGAATCCTCTGACCACATCTAACATCAATCTGATTACTCACATCATGGAGTAAGTTCAAAGATGCAAACATGATTCTGATGTTACAGTGGTACAGGACCTGAAGGAGAACACTGGCCATAAACATCACTCACTGGTCTTGCAATATGTTGCTGAAAAAAACAAAAAACCTCAAAAAATGCATATACCGATATAAAAAAAAAAACTGGGTGATTAAAAAATGTGCTTCACACACACACTAAAAACTCACATTCACACACACACACTCTCACAATCACACACACACACTCTCACAATCACACACACACACACACACACACTCTCACGTACACATTCTCTCTCGGCTCTTAATGCAGACAGCAGACACAACACGGGCGTCACACAGTGACCTTCACTGATCAGAGCAGGAAGAACTGGACAGCTGAAGGGCTCGTCCATCATGATGAGGGTCAGTCTGGAGCCGCACACACACACAGAGACACACACACACACACACTTCACACCGCTGCTATACTGTTGCTACTTTTCTTGTGTTTGCCAGGAAATACAACAAAGGCTTGTTTTATTTCCAACAAAAATGTCTTGCAAACACATCACAACATAATTAGGATCTCAGAACCTGTAAGCAGGAACTTCCCAGGAGAACCTGAAGAAGTTTGTGATCTTCCACAGGACGGATCATTACAGGGCACAAACACACACATCACTCCACACATCTAGAGACGGGGAACTCCTGACACACACACACACACACACACACTCGCTGACGTGTGTTTGATCTGCTGTGGATGTGTCGCCTCAGGCTCGGGCTCCAGATGTTGCTCCATCATTTGATGTGAGATGTTTGAATGTTTCAGATTCTCGGGCTCTGACTGCAGCTCGCAGGACTACAGGCTCAGTGAAGCTGTTCCTGGCACCGAGACCACAGGAAATCTGCTTCAGAGCGTGTGCAGAGGCCACACACACACTCTCACACACACACACCATTTACAGAAAGATTTTAAACTAAACATGTTCATGCAGTGCAATGGCCAGTAATTAAAATATTAATAAACTAAAAAATATGAAATATAAAAATACAAACAAAAGTCCCAACGATATTAAAGTAATAAATAAATAAATGCAATTAAATAATATAATATTAGTATATTTTATGCATTATTTATATATAATGAAATCAAATATCATGGCCAGTATTTTATAAGGTTTACAATAAAATTATTATTAATGCATGAATTAAATAAATATAATTACAGAATATCACAAAAATATTTTAATAATATATAATGTTATATTAAATAATATTTTTACAAAAATATTTGAAATATAACAATACCTACACACACATATGTAATATAATTTAATTAATATTAATGTTTTATATAGTTATATATGATAGAATATATAAATAATAGAATAAAAAATATATTATATACATGTTTCCCCATG
Source organism: Carassius gibelio (assembly GCF_023724105.1). Taxonomy (NCBI): domain Eukaryota; kingdom Metazoa; phylum Chordata; class Actinopteri; order Cypriniformes; family Cyprinidae; genus Carassius; species Carassius gibelio. Next base: position 8,110,943 of record NC_068384.1, read on the forward strand.
CAAACTAAACTGGCACACACATGCTTTGTTGAGATGTTATACTATTATATTTGTTTAATTCAGTTAATTTTGTGCAGAGAGTATGCAATTTTCACTAAAATCAATGAATGCATTTGTCAAAATGAGTATAATGAAAGAAAGAGATACTGCATCCCATAAGATCTGCTGTGATCTTATCAGATTTCAGACAAAACAAGTTATTTATGAGCTTTATTTCACTGAATTAAACATGTTATATAATGAGGCCATGTGATAATCATAAATCACATTGGTGCATATTGTTTTATATAAGTCACAATACTCACACTAGTATTTCATTCTGAGCACAGACTTTTTAAATTAAATAAAACTGATGATAATGACTAAAGGACTGTTTATTCCCTTAGGAGCCATTTTTTTCCACATGTGAAAAACACAGCTAAAAAATTTCTGAAATGTTTGAAACATCCTCAGAAAGAGTCACGTCAGAGGAATGTGTGCTTATTCATGACTCCTCAGAGGAAGCACATATGTGTGAAATTAAAATAATCAAACGCATTAATAACTTCTAACGGGATTTATTCTTCCATCGAGAGTTGAAGCAGAGTTTCAGGCTCTTCGTCGTGCTCTTCTGTTGTTCTCTTACAAATCAACTCATAAGACAAAAGCTGAGCGTGCCAAGAATGAATAAGACCCCCGCTGCGCTTGTTTGTGAGCGTTTAATGAGTCTCTTCTGATTAATACACTCCCACACAACCCTATAAAACCATTCAGGTCACATCAGGGATAATCATCTATAATCATCCAAAGCATGTCGTCAGTGAACATGAGTTTCAGAATTGAGTTTATATTCTATACTGTTCTTTGAGGAGACAGATAGATGAAAAGATCTTCACAGTAAAACATCACAAAACACAAAGATGCACTACGAGAGACACGCTTAGAAACAACGAAAATAATTCTGTCACTGTCACAGCTAAAAAAAAAAGGTAATTAAATATATTAAATATATTATTGTATTTTTCAAAATAATAAAAAGAAATTGCATTAGATGTGTGTATTTGAAATCTATATGAAATTTTTTAAAAGTACATATTCTCTATATATATTATATATGTGCGTGTGTGTGCATGCTGTCACGGATCCAGCCAACCAACCAGCGTCTGACCCTACAGCTCAACCTTCCCTGCTCACCTGAGTATTAAGTACTTGCACCTGCCTCTGCCCAATCAAGACATGCATATAAACCCGCACTCACAGACACTTAACCGTCTGGACTCGCCTATCGTGCGTAAGACTTACCCGACTCCCGATCTCCAGTTCTCAGATCATCTTCATCTTCATCATCGTCCTTGTCAGCCGTTGGTCAGTGGCCTACAATTATCACAGGCTAGCAGCGCCTCCTACTTCATCTGCCAACACCGCAGTAGCACTATCTTCCCCAGTGTCATATCCTCCAGCATCAGCCATCGAACCGATGCAAGTTGACTCCTTCCATCTCTCACCTGCTGAACGTCAAAGACGGCTTCGACAACACCTATGTCTTTACTGTGGAGCAGAAGGTCATCTCATGCCTGAATGCCCCGTATATTTGCAACCTGTGAAGGCCCACATTGACTCTGGCTTCGCGGGAAACTTAATTTCCAGAAACTTCATCAGCCAGTTTCACATCCCACAAATCCCTTGCCAGAAGATGAATGTACACTCCATCCTGGGGAAACCTCTCGGAAAAGGTATTATTTCTCACTGTACACCGTCCCTTACTCTACGCATTGGGGTAACCCATTATGAAAGGATCTCCTTGCTGGTGCTGGATGGATCAACTGCTGATATCATCCTGGGATCACCTTGGCTAAAGCAGCATAACCCTCACCTTTCCTGGACTACTGGTGACATCCTCTCTTGGAGTGCCTCCTGCTTTGAAAGTTGTCTACAACTCCCTACTAGACCCTCTTCCACTACTAAATCAATCCAGTCACTCCTCCAAGGCCACAACCATCGAGAGTCCCGGAGGTCAGCACGATATAGCAGTCCCAGAAGAGTGTAGGACATTCCAGTATGTTTTTAGTAAGCATTTAGCCACCAGTTTACCACCACACAAGCCATGGGACTGTGCTATTGAACTGCTGCCTAGTGTGACCCTACCTAAGGGAAGAGTGTATCCCCTATCCATCCCAGAACAGAAGGCCATGGAAGAGTATGTAGAAAAGGCTTTTCGTCAGGGTTACATACGCCCTTCTACATCCCTTGCCGCTTCCAGTTTCTTCTTCGTAGCCAAGAAAGACGGAGGCTTAAGACCATGCATTGACTATCGGGTCCTTAACAAGCAGACCGTACAGTACGAATATCCCCTTCTCCTGGTACCTGCGGCACTCAAGATGTTGAGAGGGGCTTCCATTTTCACCAAGTTAGACCTGCACAGTGAATACAACCTCATCCAGATACGGAGGGGGGATGAATGGAAGACTGCCTTTATCACACCATCAGGGCACTATGAATACCAGGTCATGCCATACGTGCTAGCCAACTCACCCTATGTATTCCAGGCCTTCATGAATGAGCTGTTCCAGGACTACCTACATCGGTTTGTGATCATTTACATCGATGACATCCTAATATACTCACAAAACGAGGGCAATCATCATCTCCACGTGGCACAGGTCCTCCAAAGACTTAGGGAAAATCACCTGTACCTCAAAATCGAAAAATCTGAATTTCACCGCTCCTCTATTCAGTTCATGGGCTACATCATTGATTCCAGGGGTATACAAATGGATCTGAAGAAGGTGGAAGCTGTCCGGCAGTGGCCCATTCCCACTTCTATTGAGGAACTCCAATGATTCCTGGGTTTTGCTCATTTTTATCGCAGCTTCATCTGTAACTTAAGTACCTTAGCAGCCCCCCTCACTTCCTTTCTACGAAAGAAGCATCTTTCATGGTCTCCAGCAGCATCACAGGCATTCTCCCAGCTAAAATTAGCCTTAACTACAGCTCCCACTTTGGTCCACCCAAACCCAGAATTACCCTTCATTGTTGATGTAGATGCCTCTACGACCGATGTGGGAGCGGTGTTATCACAGGGGGAGGTTGTTCCACTGAAGCTCCATCCGTGTGCCTTCTTCTCCAAGAAGTTATCCCCGGCAGAGCAGAATTATGATATTCGCAATCGAGAACTGCTAGTCATCAAACTAACATTGGAACAATGGTGTCACTGGCTGGAGCGAGCCAATCATCCGTTTGAAGTTATCACTGACCATCGCAACTTAGAGTACCTCCTGGAAGCCAAACCCCTAAACCCTCGTCAAGCCAGATGGGCATTATTCTTCACCCGTGACGTCTCGGCCAGGAACTAAGAATCAAAGGGCTGATGCCCTTTCCCGCATTCATGCCCCTGACCAAGCTACCCGTCTACCAGAATCCAGGCAACCAACGAACCCTCTCTCTCATCTGCAACCCATATTGGTGGCCTGGCATGGAGGCCAGAACCAGGCAGACGTTCACAGAGCAGTAACACCTACTGACCTCCCTGGTCAGAAGGTCTGGCTCTTTACTAGGGACATACACCTCCAGCTGCCCTGCCGCAAGCTGAGTCCCAGATACATAGGGCCATTCACCAAAATTACCCCCAGATTGCAGAATTACTCCTACCTTCCATGTATCTCTGCTAAAACCTCACCGACCCTCTCTTCTCCCTACTCCCACAGGGTCTGATGTGGCTGAGGTACCTCCTCCTCCAATTGAACTGGAGGAAGACCTCATCTACACCGTACGCGCCATCCTGGATTCACAGCAACGAGGAGGCCAACTGGAATATCTTATTGACTCGGAGGGTTTCTGTCCTGAAGAAAGGTCCTGGATTCCGCATGAGGATGTTCTAGACCCTACCTTACTCCAGGAGTTCCATATCAACCACCCTGATCGTCCTGCACCCAGAGGGAGAGGCCGTCCTCGTTGCCACCATCATTGGACTTCAGGAGCTGCCCATGGAGGAGGTGGTACTGTCATGGATCCAGCCAACTAACCAGCGTCAGACCCTACAGCTTAACCTTCCCATTCCTGCTCACCTGAGTATTAAGTCCTTGCACCTGCCTCTGCCCAATCAAGACATGCATATAAACCCGCACTCACAGGTTGGTGTGTGTTTAATTCAGAAATCACTCAATCTCTCAGAAATTGTGAAATCTTCAGGCAACTCTGCTTCTAATATATGTTTTGACAAACGTCTGAATGTGGTTTTAATTGGAGCACATTTCCATTTGACAAAAGCGAGTGTAGCTATGCAGTTGCTAGGCGGATCTGTACACTAGTGTTCGTGACGATGGACTTTACACAGAGTTCACCTCTGAGTGAATCTTCTGCTCCGTCCTCAGAGTTTAGAAGCTGTGTGTGGATGTTGTGTAACTCTGAACAGATGATATATCACACACATGACAGCTGATAAAAGATGCTGCGCTGTTATTCAGATTCTGTGCTGCAAGGCCAAACACGCCAACAACACACACACACACACACACCAACCTGCCAGCTGCCGCTCCTGTCTGTCTCTGTGTGTGTGTGTGGACGAAGAGTTCAAACACACACATACACAGTAACTGAAAGTACATCAGTCCCACCCAGTGATGACAGCTTTTACCTGAAGCAAGGTAACACAGTCACTAAAACATCCTGCAGAGAGGAAGAGAAGAGGCAAACAACACACACACACACACACGCACGCATGCACGCACGCACGCACACATACAAACCCACACACACACGCATGCATGCACACACACACGCACGCACGCACACACACACACACACACACACACACATATATATACATTATATATATATATATATATATATATATATATATATATATATATATATATATATATATATACGATTTTATTAACACTCTTATATAACATTATATAATGAATACATTTTCCAGAATAATTGTTAAGTTTTTATTTTATTATTTACTGCAACATGAACTGTGTGCAACGAGTCTGAATACAAACCAGTTTTCAATTCTTTCTTAATTCATTTGTTCATTTGTTGTTTTTACAGTGAACGATTCAGTTCAATGACGTAAAATAATCTTTCAGGAAAATGCAACCTTTGCAACCGACATCATTATCCTGAAAGAGATGCGTTGTAGGTTTTATATGAGCAGATTTGCTGAATGTTAACAGAAAAAACTCTACGTCACTAAAACTCTGTGCAGATTAAAGAAGACAAGCAAGAATATTTCTGGCAAACTCCATGACATCGGGTCAAAAGCAGGGCCAAATAATCATGAGAGCTGATGTGAGGAACGAGAAACCTCTTCCATTCATCTGAGATCTGGACAACATACACACTTTCAGAGCCAAACCAGACCCAAACCAACGTCTCTGACGCTGATACACAAGAAAAAAAAAAAACATCTATATATATATATATATATATATATATATATATAAGCAGTCCAGGGCTGTTTGAGCTGCTCTTCTACTGTATAGATGTGAACTAATCTTTCATTCTGCAGATGTAATTCACTTTACACAAAGGTCTTTTACATTTGCCAAAAATATGTTATATTAAGTCCAGCCCAGATGAGAAATGCATTACTTTATATAAAAAGTAACAAAGTAATGCAGTTTTGTAGGTAACTTTCCCCAACATAAAAAAAAAAATAAAATTAAAAAAAAAAAATATTAAAACTTTAAATTAAAACAAGACATTTTATTATGATAATGTATTCAATTTTTTGCAATATATTATTTTTAAATATTTAATTTATAATAAAAACTTAAACCGCAAAATTATCTTGAAATAAACTTTACCTGAAAAAAATCTGCTTTTTATTTTGTTTTAGTTTTAGTTAGTTTATAATTTTTACTGGAAATTAAATGAATGTTAACTGAAATCAAATAAACTGCAAAATCTTAATTTCAGCTTTTTATCAAAGCAACATTTCTCATTTTATTCAAAATATTAACCATAAAAGTATCTCAGCTTAACTAAAACAACAGTTTCTTCCTCAGTATTTTTGTCTCATTTTCCAGTAAAAATATCTAAACATTCTAAATCAATTAAGATTTAAGAATGTTTCGATATTTCACTGAATCCAGTCCGAGAGTGTGTTTCTCTGATCTGATGGTGTCTGATCGACTGCTTTGTGAGGGTTTGAACTGAACTCGACCTCCAGAGTCTGAACGAGACTCAACACGCCTGACGAAACACAACATAAAACACACATTCCTTCTGCTCCACTTCACCTCCACCAGACACAAGACACACCTCAACACGGCTAAAACTGGACATTCATATACATTACAGTTTAATATTCTCAATCAAATTGTGTTTTCAGTTGAATTTTAGTAAAAAAAAATAGTAATTTTGTTGTGTGTTTTAGTACTTTAGAAATATGTATTATTTTAAAGAAATATTTATATTTATTTTTTAATATGTCTGTATTTTATTAGGTTTATTATAGTTTTTATTAAATATTTTGGTTATTTAATTTGAGTTATTTTAGTACTAAAGATTTGAAATTTTGTCTTGGCCACTAGCTGAAATAAAATACATATATTATTATTATTATTATTATTATTATTATTATTATTATTATTTTTTTTTTTTTTTTTTTTTTTTTTTTTTTTTTATATATAGTTAACAATGTTTAAATAATAACCTGTTTGTGTGTTGATAAAAAACGCAAATACTAATAGATAGTAAAATATGAATCAACTAATAAAAAGTAAAAGAAAAGTTGTTTTAGATTAACAACATTAAAATTAAAAACGTTTTTTTATTCACACACACACACACACACACCACACACACATTTTTAAATCAAATCTTCTTTTCTGATAAATAAATTAAAATTATATTTTAGGGTTTATGCAAAATATTGTCCAGCTGGGTCAGAAATATACAATTATTTTCCCTTTGAATTAAGGGAAAGTTTTAAGAATTTAATAAATATATATTTCTGACTTCACTGGCAGATATACTTTTTATTGTTTTAAGCAGAAACTCACTTTATTAAGCAAAGATTAATATCTAAAGTCATTTCCCAGTAAATGTATCTTGATTTAAGGACGTTTAGATGTTTGTTCTGGAAAACAGACACAAATAAATCACTAGTTGTCATTCAGTAAGAGTCTAGAGATATAAAATGATTATAGTTCACACTGATAACAAGAAACCTCTGAGATAAAGTGTGTGTGTGTGTGTGTGTTTAATGTAGTCATAATGTGATTTGTAAAAGCAAGAATATTTAGCATCTGAAAGATAAAATAAATAAATAAAGAGAAAAACCAACAAAGAACACGAGTTTCAGCTCTTAATCAGACACACTTTTATAACCTCACTTGTCATTTCTTTCAGATGAACTCATCTGAACCTCAGTTATTGTGGCTGTTTCTGTGTCACCATCAGATCTTTCACAACAAGCTTCACAAATACATTAAATCAGCAATCCTTCTCTAATAACTACAGATTAACCATAACCCATAAAAGAGAACATAAAAACTATAAACTTCACTCATGACTCATGTTTTCCTTTCGCAGAAGTCCTCAGATGTCCTCAAACAAGGTTTCATCATCACATCACGCTGGAGAGAGCCGTGTGTGTTTCAGGTGTTTGTGAGTAAACACACACACACACACACACACACACACACACACTAGTAATAAGTTAGTGCTGATGGATGTGTTTAGCAAACAGTCGGAGCATTCAAGCTTTTAAAAGCTGCTAAGCCCCAGTTGAGTGTCAGAACAACGGGACGCTGACGACAGATTCACTTTGAGTGCTGATCATCTACAGGGGTCAGAGGTCATGACCTTGAGGAAGTGACCTCACACACACACAAATTAATATACATAACATATATATATATATGTATATATATATATATATTGAAATGCCTCCAACCTGATATGATTGGATATGACTGGTAATGTTCAGCTGTGATTGGTTCATGCGATAAATCCCGCCTCTTGTGTTCTGCAAGGTCTGCATTCGTGAATCAGTCTGAATGAACAATATAATGTTGTTAACTAAAAGACTAATTAAAAAAGTAATCAAACAACTCACACACTTAGAGATAATCAATTTGTTACGTCAAAATAAGACCTAAAATGGCATGAAAACATGATCGGTGGGAGTATTTAGTGAGCAATCAGCTTAGTGAAATTTGATGAATGATGATCTGAAAAATTCAAAAATAGTTACATTTTAAATAAATTTGTTGTGTGTTTAAGTACTTTTTAGAAATATTTCTTATTTTAAAGAAATATTTTTTGTTTTTGTTATTATATTAAGAAATGTAAAATGCTTATAAACGCTAACTTCATGAGATTAATACATGGCTTAAATAAAATAGAATATCGCAAAAATATATTTTTGATTGTATAAGCAATGTTAATTTAACCAAGAAAATGTGACTGGGACATGAATTTACATTTGATAAAAAAGGAACTTTCAGGACTGTTCAAGATTCGTTACTAATTCAAAAGCATCACTTTAGAACTTTAGTAACGAAGGAGCGTTGAGCTGCTTCATTAAAAGCGTATTGTATCGCTGTATTAAAAGCTCACTGTATATGTGTAGAGTATTATGAGAGAGAGATGAACAGAGTGTGATTACCTGCATCTGATACA